>NC_056735.1:1930181996-1930309496 GCF_019279795.1 Protopterus annectens | reverse complement strand
TCGGTAAGCACTTTCACAGAATTGCTTCATCAGACCATAGCGGACTGCGTACAGAAATTATTTAAATACATTGTTACCAATCACATAAAATCACAGAAACTTAATTTCCTTTAATGACGTTACATTTGTAACTAAATGAAATTAGTATATATATATATATATATATATATATATATATATATATATATATATATATATATGCAGTGGTTTATTTTTCAGGGGTTTGCTGTCATGTGGCTTTCTGCTTCATTAGAACAGCGATTCAATTATACAGCCTTACTTTGCCTGATGCCATATAATATCTGTTTTACTCTAAGCGATCATTGATGAAGCGATCGCTAATGAGGAATTTCATATTGCATAATTATGAACGTGGTGATAAAAAAATAATAAGTTTTTTATGATTAAATGTATTATTTATTATATACTAATTTCATATATGAGTAGCAGCTTGAACCTTTGCATTTATATTTTACCAAAAAAAAAGCGTTTTTGAATGGCTGATTTGATATATATATAGTTAAAAACTAACTATTTTAGTTTAGTTACAAAAGTAACTTCATTAAAGGAAATTACATTTCTGTGGTTTTATGTGATTGGTAATGTTTTTAAATAATTTCTGTACTCAGTCCGCTATGGTCTGATGAAGCAATTCTGTGAAAGCGCTTACCGTCTGAGTGCACAATAAATATACTTTGTTAGTTTTTCATATTTTGGAGTACTTATTTTATGAAATACGAACTGTTGGATTATATTGCCTCGGAATTTGTATGGAACTTGCATGGTTGCTGTAGCTGAATCCTTCGTTTTTTTTTTTTACATTTGGTGTTTTTCTCAACACAGCATTTGCCTATAGGAGTGTAGCTGCCCTCATTTTCTTTTATATATATTATTCCATTCAACCCATCTGCAGGTTGACTTGTCAAACTGCAATCGAGCATACTGGCTTTTCTTCTGTGTGAGATGACAATACAGTGGGGATTGGGGAACTTACCCTTCTCACCACAGTATTGTGAGATAAGAGATGGTATATATTTTATTTAACATTTGCTGACTGGGAAAATCCAACTAAGACAGAGCCTATTTGTAGTGGAGGGGTGGGAAAAAATGCTACAGATGCATATCTTTTGAATGTGGGAGGAAACCAAACCACCTAGAGGAAACCCATGAGAACACAGGGAAGATATGCAGACTCCACACAAAAGGCACCCAGGCAAGAATCAAACCAGAGAACCTCTTGCTGTGAGATGACAATGTTAACCACTGCACCACTGAGCCACCCCATATATGTGTGCATATATATATATATATATATATATATATATATATATATATATATATATATATATATATATATATATATATATATATATGTATATATATATCATACACACACACACACGTATATAGCAGGAGGTATGGATGGTGCACCTCTGCAAAAATGTAGATTTCTTTTTTGTTTGAATGTGCCTGATTCAATGTATTGATTGTTTAAATCTTTATGATTGAACAGTTTTGAGTGTGTGACAGGCACTCAAGTTTTGGAAAGTTTTACCGTCTGTCATATAATATATATCTGTCATACACTAATATAGATAGATAGATATATAGATAGGTAGATGTATATGTGAGTTTACTTCCGTTTATGCAGGGCCGGCCTTAGCTGATATGGCACCCTAGGCGAAGTAGTGCTCCGGCGCCCCTTAAGCCCCACCTACATCATACGCATGAAACACTCCTACAAGCCATGCCCACAGCTAGGTCACTTCTGAAAAAGCCACTCCAGTCATTCCTTCCCCAACAAAGCCAGTCCAGTCATTTCCTTTAATTATTTAAATGCATAGAAGAAAGGATACATTGTAATGTAGTTTTAAACTGCAAGTGAAGATGGAAATTTCCTTTAATAAACCTGTTTTATCTATTGTTCTTCACACATACTTTACTATAAAAGTCATGTCTTCTGTAAATAGAAGCCTATGTGCCTTGGTTCAAAGGGTTGCTTAGGTTAATCTAAACAGTTTAATTTACTCTGGGTAGGCGAGCAAACCTTACAGCTCAGGAAAGTAGAACAGCAACCTTTTTCCTCCCTGTGTACAGAAGCTTAAGCTAAAATAGCACAAACACAGATAGTCATTTGATAAACAATACAATCTTGCAATGAAAACAGGCTTAGCATGAACAGTAAAATTCTCTGCCACTGAAACTGCATGAAAACCCATATTTATAGAAAATGCATCTGGTCAGTGGAGGATTAAGTTTACATTTGGGCTGTTTTCAAAACAGACTCCTTCTATGGCCATGCATACATGTATTTGTTCTTTGATTCAGCTTCCTGATTGCATTAAATTATATTCCCTATGTAATACAGCACCACTTATTAGAATGTTTTAAATTTGTAGTTTTAAGCATTATTTAATAAGCAAAGAAACAAAATGTATAAATCAATAATGCCAAAACTACCCATTTCAGAAAATTTCAACCATAAAAGGCTACTCAGACTTCTTTCATTACAATCCACAAATACCACTCAATGCAAACAATCTCTGCAGAAGAGAAATCATATGAACAATTCCACATTAAAGAAATCTGTAACTAATGAAGAGATTGCCACTGGCAAACAACTTTACATCTAATATTTCATCTACCAATTCAGTGACAGTTGCCCTTGAAGAATTAATTGCCTATATTACATTAAAAATTTGGTAAATTGGTAATATTGCAATAGGAAATTACTAAACTGACAACAAGTTCATACGTGCTAGGCATCTCATACAAAGGAGGACATACTTAGGAATTTAGAACCCTTATCCGCCCTTAAAATGCACCAAATAATTAGCAATCAAATGGGCACTGCAGTATTAATACTCCCATCTACATGACTATTCACAATTATTAAATATATTACTAGATTTTTTTAAATCTTCCAGAAGACACACATCTCTAAAAATATCATATTGAGGTACACAGATAAGGCTACCTTTTAGCACTGCCCTCCATAGGATCATAGAATCATAGGAGATTACTAGGCTATTGACCCGGAGGTCATTTTAAACCTAGCCATTTCAACCCAACATAATACCATAGCAGTACTAGTCAACACCTGATATTGCATTTAGTGATGACTGCCAATGTCCAGGAGGGTCGTGGCCCCTATCCTCAGTAAGAATTTATGGTGCCCCATCCACTTGTCCAGGTTCCTCTTGAACAGTGTCATAAAGGTGCTCTGTTTCACATATATTGATAGCCTGTTCCAAAGATGTGGCAGTTGCTGGGAGATAAATCTATCCCTCCAGCATGTCCTATTAAAGTCATAGGCTATGTTTAAGTCCAGTCATTACTGAGGAAAAATTAACAGTTGCTGTTCTGCTTAAAATATTCCCCAAACATCTAAAATATTAAGTTAACTACAGCAGTCTAAGGAATTCCTTAATATTTTAAAAGATTTTATATGATGAACACAAGCTTACCATAACTAATCTCTTGTCACCTATGCAGATGTTAAAGCAGCTACATTGATATTTATTACCTTACTTTCCTTTATGCAACAGGTCATTATTGTAAGTAGAGTTCTTTATTTTATTTTATTTCTTCCTCTTATAACACATTAGCACCCAGTCCTACAATATATATATATATATATATATATATATATATATATATATAGGTGTGTGTGTGTGTATATGTGTGTGTGTGTGTATGTGTGTGTGTGTGTGTGTGTGTGTGTGTGTGTGTATATATATATATATATATATATATATATATATATATATATATATATATATATATATATATATATATATATTATATATGTATATATATATATATATATATATATATATATATATATATATCTATACTGAACTCTACTGTCAGTCAGCTGTTTCCAACTCTGCCTATTTGTTAAGTCTTTAAGCCTTCAGTGTGAATTGCAAAATTATTTATACAAATGGAATTCATTATCATAATCTTATATGGCTTACAAGAAATTATAGTAAATGGGGTCTGCTGTTGTTTGTTAATTTATACACAGTATTAATACATCTGAATTGGTCCAAAAGTCTCAAAAAATCTTCAAAACTTAATTATAATTTTCACGCCTTCTTATCTTGCCACTATAAAGAGAACAGCTGTAGTTGTTAAAAAGGAATGCAATGTTCTCAGTAGTACCAAAGTTCCTTCTTGCCAGTTTTGACATCAGCATGGGCTAACATTATTCTGTGACACCCTAAAAGGTATCAAAATAGTAATGCAAAATACCAAGATTCTCAATGTTTTATCTCGACTTTCAAGGGCAATGTTTCAAATCAGTGTTCTGTTTCATTCACAAAACAGAATAGTTTACATGATTGTGTATGTCTGAAGAATAAACAGTCTGCAACTATATGGCCTGAAAAGACTTTAATGACTCACAATATTGTTGCAAAGTGCATATTGTTGCAAAGTGCATTTATAAAGTCACAGTGAACACTATCACAGAATATTAGGTACAAAGGAATGAATTGAATTAGCAATAATTTAAGTGCAAGACTAAAACACTCGTGTATAAGGGGAAAAAAAAACTTTTTGCCACTGTCCGAGAGCTAAAAATATGCAAGCTAAAAATAAATAAATACAAAGTGCGCCATCCTGGATTAAATCAGTCCCTCCTCAGATTTTTCTTTCCTACTTAAAATAACAGAATGCTTCTGATTGCACTTGTTTGAGAAGCTATAGTTTTGTCTCATAAGTTCCCGGGATGCAAAAATGGATGAAATGTTATAAAGCATCAGACATCATCCATATGATTATTTGTGATTTTTAACTCACCATCTAGCAAACTTACATGGAAAAACAAACCCAGTGATATGCAGTATTGTCACTTATCAGTGAGCATTTTATATCAGGTATATGTGCTGACATTCTGTAAGTGGATACAGTAGAAAGCTTTCCATAGCTAATGAAAACCTCTATAAGGCAAAAACACTACATGGGAAATAACTGTTCTGGAACTTCTTTGTAGCTTTGTATATCATCTTTAATTTGTATCCTTCTTGCTTGAGCATGATATATTGGTTGCATTTTCTGCATGCTTGTTTGCATGTGTTATACTACTCACTACTGCTAGATCTACACTAATTCCTCGAACCTCAACTCCCTGAAAATCAGTTCACCAACAACGCTGACATTTCTTGACGCACGCATGTTCCTCCTTACAGTAGACTTTCGAACTGCGAAGTAATTTTTTTTTTAAACTGTCATGGCCAACCTGCAGCTGTAAGTGGGAGGGCGCTCACCCCCCTCTTCCACAGTTCCGGCTTCCAGTTATACTTCAGGAGGGTGCCGAGAAGAGCGCAAACTTTGTTAATTAAAATAAATAAAAACTGTGCCATTTAAGAGGCTAGCCTTTACGGCACCCTAGGCTGTCGCCCAGTTCGCTTATGCCTAAGGCCAGCCTTGAGTTTATGAACAGCCCAGAATAGCAACAGGCAAAATAGTGCACTGTTATGATAGAACTGCCAAAACACTGAAATGTATCACTCAACAGGAACTGTCCCTTTCCTCTATGTACTGTGATCTAAAACTTAGTATATATATATATATATATATATATATATATATATATATATATATATATATATATATATATATATATATATATATATATATATATATATATATATATATATATATATATACTTAGCAGGGAGTGTATTTTATCACATCCGGAATGTCTCTGGGTGTTGCAAGATAAATTTCATTGCACCTTTTCTCAAAAGTTAACAATTATCATAGTTATATGATAGAGGTAGGAGGAAACAGAGTACCTGTAGTTTAATTCAGCAAACATATGTATATGAATGTAAAAAAATCACACCAAGGTACCAAAAAATCACCAGTAAAAAGTCCAAGGTAGCCAAAGAAGGGAAGTCTAGCCACAAAGTGAATAAAAACAGCTTTCTTCCAATGAACCAAACCGCATTAACGTTTCTTAACAAACTCCACAAATACATTTTCATTTAAAGTACTTCATCAGATGCAGACTGAAATCACACTTATTAGTTGACAGTTCTGTTGCACATCTCAGCTAACTTCCTCAGCCATCTCCTTCTGTGTGAGATCTAGGTGCTCCCCAGAGGTAAATGAGCATATGGGGGGGGGGGGTCAGGTTACAGATGTGTAGCTGTTGGTGGTGGCAGCATTTCTTACTTTCAGCTATGAGCCACAATGGAAGTGCTGACTGGTTTTATTACACAAGGCTATCTTCAAGGGCTGTAATCAGACCTGGATCCACAGTAGGCGACATAGGCAGTCACCTCCTGCTGTGTGAAGGCTAGGGGCCCCAAAATGAATCAGATTAAAACAAAAACACGAAAATGCCAATTTCTTTTAAAATCATATTAGGATCCGATATTTCACACTGTTGTGCTCTGCCTCTGCTGTTGCTTTCCTTGCTCGATTTCCACTTGTTGGAGGGGGGGGGGGCGTGTTCAACTTCAGATTCTGGGCTATAGTGGAAGAATTATTGCTGAAGCTGTGTAATAGGTTCCTCAAAAAAATCATTTTCAGTAGGCTTGCCACATAACAGACCCAGTTTAATATATACAACCCAATTTTTAAATACTTAAAAGACATCTAAAGTTAATTTTAGCATTTTTCTCATGACTGCTTCTTTGTTTTTTTAAATATTTTATTGATTATTAATTGGTTTCTCATGCTTATTTCAGTGTCATTCTAGATGTCTGAGTGTTGTCTTCTTTTACTGTTTCAAGATTATATGTTGGCATGCCAAATGCATTTGATTTATTTCTCCTTAATTTATATTCAAAAAGTAGATTATTAAGTTGTTGTTGTTGTTTATAGTAACTTATACCATTTATTTTCAAGATATACAATATGTTCATTACCATGCATCTCAGTTATCCATCTCATGAAGCATGGCATGCTGGAAGTGAAAAGTTTCTACTTCGTCTCATCTCATGATTCCTTTTCAGTACTAAAATTTGAATCTTGTTATCTGGTATGGTTCAATACAAAGATCCTTCTGATCTTGTTAATCTCAAAAACAGTGTGATTCCTACTGAGCTAATGTATCTACATATACATGTGTTTAGTATGATAGGTGAGGACTGAGTATTGTGCAATATAAGGGGAAACTGAGTGAAACTATCATACCAATTGCAAATAAATTAAAGCTTTAGTGAATTGGGACTTGACTTGGAACTGTTTGATAGAAGCAACTGACAAGAGAGAGAAAGAATGGACATTTGTAGGACGGAGAAAGCACAGGTGTAAATGATAGGTATGTAGGCATGGATTTTTGGAGCCAGCAACTTTTAGAGTAGGTACATTCTACTGGGAGGGGGGGTCTGTTAATTGTAAGGAAATCAAAAGTAAATGTAAGCCAGAGTGACAGCATCAAAAGACATATTAGAAGAATCAATATTAAGACAAATTAGATAGGAGGACATGATATAAGTAAAATGGATAAGGTAACAGAACTATTATAATAACAAGGCTAGTCAAGGTACAAGAGTAAAGAAAGAAAGAGAGAAAGGAAATATATAATATAAACACGCTGATAACAAAAATAAACTGGGACTATAAATGGAAATATAAATGCATAGATTCATACAAAAAGTATTTGTATAAGAAAAAATGTTGCAGCAGAGATTATTGACATTAAATCCAGTTCCAGAAGAAAGAAATCAAACATGGAACTTAAGCAAGAAAATTGAGAAACTGATAATTTTAAAGTAATATTCAGCTCTGCAGTTGAAAGAAAGGGTATACTGACAAAGAAACAATACATTGATTGAAAAATCAGTCAGTCCTACTCGTGAAATGAAATGGCTGAGAAGTTAGAAATATGAGAATGTTGGACTCTAGTAAAGAAAACGAACAAAGTGATACATTTGTTTGCTATAAAGTGAAGGATGACTAAGTCACAAATTAACTTTTTCATTTCAGAGAAATGTGGTTGGCATGTAATGGAGATTAAAATAATAGCTAAAATGCCCCAATTTTTTTGTAACTGGAATTTTAAACATATTCCATCATCTTACCACTTCTACTGAATTGTTAGAGGAAAGGCATACCTTAAGAAAATCAGTGAAGTAAGCAGGTCTTTAGCCAGTGATGTATGATGAAAAAATGTGGTTGTAGTATTGCCTGGAGCATACTTCAAGAAACAAAAAGCATAATTAGCAAGAATGGGCTACACATGAGATTGACAATAAAAATCTGAAAGAAATTTCATCATCTGCATGAATAACATGGGGGATTATGAAAGACTCACCAGTCAGAAATGGTTTGTTATGTATTACAGCAATGCATTCAATAAAATTCATCTTGAAATCAAAAGTTACAGTTGGAGATCCAATCATAAATCTTAATTCACGAGAGTTTTAGCTCCTAAGATTTGAGACAATAAAGTATTTTTAGCTTTAAAGGCTATAATATATCTTGTGTTGCAACACAAATGGTTGTCAGATATCATACAGTGTGAACTTGATCTTTGATGTGCACATAACCTATTGTTATAGCAAATACAAATAATCAATACCTTTTTAATCTACCCACTCTATCCAAAATAAAAGAGCTCTACTAAATCACAGAACTATGGAGAGTCTGCAATCTGCTTTGTTTAATCAAGTGAATTTTTTCGTAGGATATGCATGGTTTTAGCTGCTTTTTTTTTTCTTACCTATTTTTCTTATTATGATTTTAGCTGAGTCTTTCCTATAGCAGACATTATTACATTCACAAAGAATTCATTAGCTTATGAAATGAAAGCACCTAGAATCAACCAAAAACTATAAAATCTATTTGGCATTTTGTGTTGCCTTCTTTTTCTTTTCTCATGTAGTTTGCATGGGAACATAAAGCAGCTATCACTTTTCAAAGCAATCAAGGGGTTTCTGGTGCATTTATATGATGATTGCCATCAAATCAGCAGAGGATTCATGTTGATAGAGCAATATAACTTTAATTGAGTACTGATCCATCAAAAAAATGGCCAAAACAACTTTCAGAAAACCTCTAAGGTTAGTTATTTTTGCAGGAGGACAATACCCTGAACCCCCATATGGTATGGCAGCAACCGCCCTATACTTCTCATATGAAATGACACCCCCTTATCCACCAAACTTAAATATTACTAGTCTAAGGTCACACAACAGTGGAGATAAATAACTCCACTGTCTGCAAAAGTTGTTTGGGTCTTTTTCTTCATTGGTTCATAGGTTCACAGGTTGTTAGTAGACTAAGGATCACTAGGGCCCTTGCAAGCCTAGTCATGCACCTCAAACCCATTTGGACTGAGTATCATGGGTGTCTATATGAGGGGGGAGGGACATGTTAGTAGGAGTCTAATTAAGGGATTTGTGTCTGGTGGGAGTGTCAGTTATTATAGTACATTTCTTATGACAACCTCTGACCATGAATGACATGGGAGCCAGACCAGGGGTAAATTCATGATTTCCAATCCCTTTGTCAAGGTTTCATTTGAATAGGGTTAGGGATGAACTCTGTTTTTCAGGAATAGGGAGCCTATTCCATAAGATGGGGGTCCTTTGGGACACACATCTTTCTCTGTAGAACATTCTATTTATGTCACAAATGAATTTTTAGTGCTGTTTTCGCATTTGCAACAGCTACATCAAAGCTGGGTCTGAGGAAGTTCTATAATCCAGTCAAAAATGGTCTCTCAGCAGTCTGCAAGAGACTGACTACAAAGAAGAGCCTTTAGCTGATCAGTGTAAGACATGATAATTATGCCCTGAATTCTACTTGTGAGTAGTTTTTGTGGGTGTTCCAACATTCCAATTGCTGGTTAGGTGCATATGAAAGGGGGCATTGTACTCAATGATAGGTCTGGAAAGAGCCGAGTAGAGTGATACTGTAACTTCCTTGTACCTGAAAGTCATACCATTACTTACAAATTGGGTGACATAGAATGATTTTCTTACTATCTTAGATATGTGTTGGTCAAAGGTCAGATTGCTGTCTACATATATTCCCAGATCCCTCACTACTGGGTCAAGTCCTAGGGGTGCTTTATCAATGAAGTAATTAACTTGGATTGACAGTTTTCCAAAAGGCATTATAATGTATTTTTTTGGCATTGAGTTTTAGGCCATGGCTTTGATACCAGTCATTTATCACTGTTAAACCCTCTTGCAAAATCTTGGTGTTTTGGGGGAATCTATAATAGCTGTCAGTTTATATTCATCTGCAAACTTGGTGAACCTAAGACATTAAACATTATCATTGACTTCTGAGAAGTAGATGCAGCCCACCAGAGAGCAGTGGGGTACCCGCTGGTGACTGGTCTCTTAGGTGAGGTGGTTTCAGGGACCCCAATTTCTTCATTCCTGTCTGTGAGCCACGCAGCAATCCAGTAAGTTTTGCAGGATGTATGCTTACCTCAGAGAACTTGTCAACAATGCTTTAGTGTGGTACTGTATCAAATGCCTTGGCCATGTTTGGATATGCATTATGCACTGTTATACCCTCATCCATGGTCTTGCTGACCCTCGCAAAAAAGTCTACCAGGTTACGTAGGCATTACCTTCTTTAACAAACCCAAATTGGGATGAGCCCAGTGTCTGTTGGTTGCCAATGTCCTTGTTTATCATTTGAATAATAATTAATTCCATGGCTTTGTATATTAATCTTGCAAAACTAATAGGTCTGTAGTTCCCTGGGTTGGTTGATGGCCTATCCTAGCAGAGGGGAATGTCTGCTGTGGTCCTCCATTCACTTAGAATGTATCCTTTTTCAAGGACGTAATTCAAAAGCAGCTTAAGTGGTCCAGATAGGTCATGTTTTAGACTATTCATGAGACAACTGGGGATGTTGCTGGGCCCCATAGAGGTGGTGTTCTTGGCTTAAGTGAGTGCTGCCATCACCTTGTCCCTGCTAATAGTTGGGGGAAGTATGTTCGAGGGGATTTCACCTGGAGGAGCTAGCGGAGAGTTGGAGGGGGCAAAGTTTGATCTAAATTTATTAGCCAGTAGATTTACTTTGTCACCATGATCAGTGAAGGTGGTACCACTCACCTCAATTTCAGCACACTGTTGTGTGTTACCTTTGTTGTTCTGGACTTAGCTGAAGAAGAATTTGTGATTGTCCTTAGTCTGTGAGGCTGTCCTGACCTCTATCCTGACCTCATAGTTTGCCTTGTTGGATGAAATTAGACCTCTTAGTTTCTTGTTTAATTGTATAAGACAGAACCTGTGTAAGGAAGTTTCAATTTTGATTTTGGCCATGAGTTATTTATTTATTTTTTTTTATTATATGTCTTGTTTAGGTGAAGATTCTACCTGTAGGGTTTGATTTTAGTGTTTGTTCTGAGTTTACTTCTGGCAAGTACAGTAGCCTCTATGCATCCATTCATATTAATGTTGAGGGCTACTGTGAATAATTCTGCATAGTTTGCTGTGGTATTGGGATTGGGGGTCTTGAATTTGGATAAACTGTCAGTTAATAGAATGTAGTTTGCCTTAGCTGTTTTTTTTCTGGGTTAATTTGTACTTCAAAGTAGAAGTGATCCAACCTCACTAATGAGACCCATGCTGGTGAGTATTATATTCAGTATGTGAGATCCTATGATTGGATTGGCCACTATCTGTTCTAGGTTGTTTGTATTAATAATGTCTGGGAAATAGTTGTGCCTGTGAGTTTGGTGTAGCATATGTTTCCCATTCTACAGAGGAGTAAGTCACTCATGAATACGGTATTTTGTCAGATGTTGAGCACATCATGTAGATTTAGGTAAGAGTCATAAGGGTCACAGAGCATAGATGGTGACCTGTAGCTAGCCACGATATAGTCAGGGACCTTATTTATGATGACTTGCACATGGATGAGCTCCATGGTATCATTCTGTTTGACCAACCTGGAGGTATGTTTTTGTTAATGTAGCTCAAGACACATCCACCTTGGGCACCAGTCTTTGCTGCTGTTGGTCTAAATGTGTGGAAAGCACTGTACCCTTGTATTACTGGAGTACTTTCTATGGATTTAAAACAAGTCTCAGCCATGGCACAGATGTCTATATTCTCCAGAGTGAGCAGGTTTTGAAGGATGTGGAGAATTTTGATAAGGCTGCTGGCATTAACAAGTAATACCTTAAGGTTACTTGGAGAGTTTTTCACTATGTTGGTAGTTTTGTCTTTTTGGCATTTCCTAAAGAAGTATCTAAGGAGGTGGATAAAGATTTACCCCAGTATCTGAAATCCTAAGGAGGGGGTGACAGAGGCAGCCCATTCTTGGCAAAGCAACATAATCTGTTGACCATGTCCTCCCATAATCCTTGGAATGACATCAGAAACTAAGGCAATTATTAAAATCAACCATTTTATGTTCATACTATGGCATCATGCTTGTTGAATGTAGAATGCAAGGCTCATACCTGTTTTGAAACATATTTTGAGAGATTTATTATGTCTCTTTACATATAGTTTAGTGAAGCATATTTCAGGTCATTTACACCCACGTGGGCTATGATAGAATCATATTGGCACCTGGGGTGCAGGGACTTTGAGTGTGTAAGCATTGTGGATCCTAGCTCCAGACAGCCAGCTAACAATTAGCTTCTCCTTCAGTGAATCGGTACTTGAATACAATTCTGTTGACCCATTGACACATTGCCATGACAGCATGGGGGGTCACTACAAATAAGATTTATAGAAAAAAAATCATTATAACAAGCTTGTTCTTGCATATGGACCTCACAATAGCAAAGGCATTTATTCTCTGTTTCAGACAGTAATCAATACTCTCCAGTCATCATGTCTGTGTTAATAAAATCCAATATATACTTTCATGGAAATAGTAAAAGAAAAAAAAAAGTAAAAAAGGGAACTAAGGTAAAAAGCATGGTTGAAGAAGAGGACTACTGTAAGATGATATACATGATAGGAAATTACTCACAAAAAGGCAAAAGACGTGGGGCACAGAAATTAAGAAGGCTGTTTTTTAGCAATAACAGTTAGGTTAAAACTGTAGGGATGATGCATATCAAAGGCTATGTTGCGGAAAACAATGTTAGTCATTTGATAATTTATCTGGAACAGACAGAATACATGACAGATACTGAGGGATATTCTGAGGTATAAAAATAATTCAGTAGAATGATTTTGTTGGTTGCATTGTTAGTGATTACTGCATACAGAGAAGACAGGAAGAAATAAGTATATCTTAACAAAGGATTATAGAAATGCTACAGGGCTGTTGAGTTTGGCATTAAGAGAGAGAGAGAGAGATTGATTAGATGTTTCAAGGATTATACCTTACAGGGTAATGGCAATATAAATCTCTGATATGTCAGCGACCTGAAAGGCAGAACAGAGGAATATATTATGTAATAGCAGTCTTATTTTGGAGACACTATAGTGATAGGAATAATTTCACAGGGAATATAGTTTAAAGAGAAAACAGACAACGGATGGCTGCAAGACACTGGTGAAAGATTAAAGGCTTAAAAGTGATGAATTGTAAATATTTTTCTTGCAATATTGACTTTTTTTTGTGAAAAAAGAAATTGTGACGTAACAGTCTGGCTCCTTGTATGAATAGAAATGAAATGAGTGATGTGCATTACTTAGTTTTGTAACCTTACTGGATCAAATTTGTTATCCTCTGCATGATATGGAGTAAAATGCATATGGATGGGTCAGGGTGGAAGAAGTTCAGCATTTACAAAGAGAAAACAAATGCAATATTTAAAAAAGAAAAGCATGTTAGTGCTACAAGCAGATAAATGGCTAAAGCAATAAAATCAGTCAAGATTTAATCTAAAAGTCAGTAAAAAAGCAGTACAAAAATACATTTTTGTGGGTCCACTTCATATTATGCACTGTTAACATATTTCTTCCAGCCAGCTGAGCCACAGTACCATCATGTGGTAGACCACCACAGGATGGTGCTTAACAACTATAACAGAATATGTTTTTTTTCAGAAGGTTATACACCCTGCACCCCTGATGAGTGTGATCTTTCCTTCAGTCACAGCCTCTAGATATGTTATTAATGTTGTACCAAACATGAGACAAGGAACATATAATTATTCCTTTTTGTCTAAAGCCTGTAATCTTGAAGTTGTATTTGGGGATTGGGGAAGAACACTCAATCAATGGATGTGAAAGTTGATAACCACCTGAAAAATGACTTTAAGTCAATTGTATGCAGTGCCCTAATACTGAAGTCTAGTAGGGTGGCAGGACTGTGTGTCATCTTAAAGTCGTGTGTCGGTTGATGGGTCTTTAATATTTCCATTTAGACATTTACTTGAAAAGAGTATAATTAAAAATTAAAATGTGAAATATCAGAGATATTAGCAGCAAATCTATCGCAAAAGAAAACAGAATAAAAGATATTGTGTGAAAACAGTTGTCTACCAATGTCAGTTTTAATTAAAAAGGATTTCTGTAGGTATGTTACAAAATCAAGTATGTACTTGTATATCCTTTGCTAGTCTCACTACTCTACTAAGGCTCTATTCATGGAAGACTAGCGGTAGTATTCAGTCGGGGCATTAGGGAACTTAATAGGTGCATGGCATATTTTACACCTGCCTCTTCTACCATCAAATCAAACAGATGTCTCCTTGACTTAATACTCAGGAGTGCAGCAGACTCTCATTTTACACAGTAGTGTCAGCAATTCAGCCATCTGGTGTGAGAATCTAACCTACATCTTTCTGATCATCCAGCACCAGAGGCGAGTATGCTACCTGTTAGATGACTATCATGACTGGTGATGGAATACAGAATAATGATACTTGGTAAACCTTCAGTATCTTCAAGTAATACTTTCTTACTCTTTTTGCTGATGAGAAACTTGGGAAAACATATACCTGAGATGAAATGAGTATGCATAATGGTGACAAGCAGAGTTGTAGAAATATTCACTTAGAAGAGTTGATAAACTGGTGCATATGATGTTGGTTACAGAATTAAGGCACACAAAATTATTGAAAGGCTCTTGAAGAAAGTGTTTAATTAGTTCTGATTTGCAAACAAGATAAATGTATTTTTTTTAAAAAAGCAGAAGAGGTGTGACTGAAAAACTGGGCTCAGATAAAAATTCTGAATTATTTATGTTGGTTATTTTTACAAAAACAATACAAATATACTGAATACAATATTTAAATATGTTGTATACAGATTTTTAGAGAACAATATTTGATTTCATTTTGGATTCCTACAAAAAACATGCCAAATAGTGAGACTTCTTGAAGGGATAATGACAGAAATAAAAGAAAAACAGTTAGCTTATATTGTTTATTTGTTTATAGTAGGGCAATAACAATGTCCTTATAAAGGATGATTTGTTAATTTGAGAAGAATGGTAATTAACAGAAAGTTAATAAAGTTTGTTACAAAGTTAGTTGAGAACTGGTTGAATGACAGGCAATGGATTCTAACTAATGTGAAGGAATACCTTCTAAGTAATGTAATCAATGAGAGTCTGTAGGTCTTGGAAAGTATTTTTGTTTTTCTCTATATTAGTGGTTAGTAATTTTAAATGTTTACATATCTGATAACTCAAGGAATTTACAACCTACGTTTCTAAGATTTGGCATGGTAGTTTAAAAATGAGAGTCTAGCCTACAGACATAATTGACTAGACTGAATTAATAGCTAACACATGGCAGCAGAGACCAACATCAGGAATATAATGTGATATATTTTGAAAGGTTACATTATTTAGGACTCACAACTGTTTCTTAATATATAAGAGAACACTGAATACAGTAGTATAAAACCTTTGTGTGATTTAGGTTCATAGGTTCATAGGATGATACTAGGCTACTGGCCCGGAGGCCCTTGTAAGCCTAGCTAAGAATTTTGCCCATGTTCTCTCGAAGTCAGCACCTGTTTCCCCTATCCAGCAGGGACACAGGTGGGATCCCAGGGATGTATTTTCTGTTTCCCATCCAGTCATCCAGGTTCCTCTTAAAGAGATCTAGAGACATACTCTGCTTGACATGGACAGAGAGTCTATTCCACAGATGGAGGAGTCTTTGGGACACAGATCTATCCTGCCAACAAGTTCTATTAATGTCATGACCAGGTTAAGGCCTTGCATGTGGGTTGTGTGAGTGGAGTTTGTCTTATGGATATTCAGCAACTCCATCAAGGCTGGGTCTGAAATGGCTGTGTATGCCAGACACAGGTCATCTCTGAGCAGTATGTATGAGACTGAGTAGAGGGACAGGGCTTTTAGCCTATCTGTATAGGATAGGTCTTTGAGACCCTGGATTTTTCTGGTCAGGAACCTCTGTGGACTTTCCAACTGCTGCATGTACTTTGATTTTTTTGTGTATTTAAATCATGATTTGAACACTTTCAGTATGATGGTAGGTATTCAGAGTTTTGATATTTCTAACATCTGACAGAGACTCCATCTTTATATATATATATATATATATATATATACATACATACACAAATAAATAAATAGATAGATGGGTTACATTTAAGTGTTCAAACTCTCATACATCTCAAATATTTGAGCTCTTGAGTGATCTGCTGCTTAGACTCTCATACATCTCAAATATTTAAGCTCTTGAGTGATTGGCTGCCCTGTCCAAAAATTTATTTTTCAAGATCTTGCCACTGTTTATGTGTTCAAGATTATGATACAGTGGGTACTGAGAACATAGAGCCAGAGTTGTTATCCATATATAATTAGCAGGGGCAGCGCAGGGGGGAGGGGGTTGCTGCCTGCAAAAAAATTATTTTTTTTTTAATCAGTGGGCTTCAAACACATTTAGCACTATGTCAGGCATTCAAAGTTTAGATACTTCAAACATATGACATAAACTCATATATGCAGCATATATATATATATATATATATATATATATATATATATATATATATATATATATATATATATATATATATATATATATATATATATATATATATATATATATATATATATATATATATGCAGATAGCTGTATACTAGGTTAACAAGCACTAGGGCCTTTATAAGCCTAACCATGCAACCTAAATGTGTCCTACAAGTTATATGTTTTAGATGTTTATATAGGGATAATTGCTGATTACAACATGATATTGACTGTCTGGAGATTAGAGAGGTGGGTGCCAAACCAGGGATGAATTTTCAATTTCATATCCGATGGTTCAAGTTACACTTAAATAGGTATAAGGAGGGACTTTGTTTCACATGGATGGCGAGCCTGTTCCAGAGAAAGGGAATTCTCTGAGATACATATCTGTCTCTCCAACATGTCCTATTTCTGATCTAGTAGTTCTGATGCTGTGTGTTTTATGGATATGCGAAAGATTCATCAGAGTGGAGTCCATGGATACCTTATATGCCAGGCATAGATCACCTCTTAGTAGTCTGTAGGAAACTGAGTATAGAGATAGGGCTTTGACGTAAACCCCAGAGGATATTGTGTTCATGCCCTGTATTCTTTTTGTAAGAAAACTTTGTGGATGCTCCAGCTGCAGTATGTGTCTGGTCACGTACATACTGAAGGGGGCATTATACTTAATGATGGCCTGATGAGGGACACATATAGTGGTACCATGACTTCCCTGGACCTCGATCCCATGCCTTTACTAAAAGTTAAGCAACATTGTAGGATTTTCTTGATATCTTGGAGGAATGTCACTCAAAGTCCATGTTGCTGTCAACATGTGTTCTCAGATCCCTAACCATTCGATCAACTCTTAGAGGTGTTTTATTGATGATATAGTTTCCAGGGGTGGTTGACTTTACAAAATGTACTATAATGTATTTCTTGGCATTAAGTTTCAAGCCCTGGTTTTGGTACTAGTCATTTGTCTGTGTTAGTGTCTTGGGGGAATTATATGACTGCTCCCAGTTTGCAATCATCTGCAGACTTGCTCTGCCAGAGGCCTTTGACATTAGCCTTAACTTCTGAGAAGCAAATGCCAAAGAGGAGTGGGCCCAGCACAGAGCCTTGAGGGACTCTACGGTGACTGGTTCTTTTAGGAGGTGGTCTCACCAATCCTATCTTCTTGGCTTCTGTGAGCCAACAGGCTATTACGCATCTTATACAGGGGGTTATACCTAATTCCATATGTTTGTCAACAATGCCAGAGTAGGGCATTGCATCAAATGCCTTAGCGAGGTCAAGGTAGGAATTATGCACTGTTTTCCCTCATTCATCATCTTAATGATCTTCTAAAACAAGTCCACCAGGAAGTAGGCATGACCTACCTTTGACAAAGCCAAACTGGGATGGATCCAGTGATGGAAGGTCTCCTATGTCTTTGTTGATCATTTCCATAATAATTCTTTCCATGGCTTTACATATAAGACAAGTCAGAGGGGTCTGTAGTTTCCAGGATCTGTTGATGGTTCACCCTTATGAAGATGGAGGACTGTTGCAGTTCTCCATTCTCACTGCACAAAGCCTGTTTTAAGATTTTAGATAAATAGTAATTCCATTGGCCCTGATAAATTATATCTTAGACTATTCAGGAGGCCTCCTAGGATATTATTGGGCCCCACTGAGGCCACATGAAAGAACCCACTGGAGCAGAGGTCCCCCCGTGGATGCCATGTTGGTGGCGGCGGCCACTAAGAGAGAGTTGGCTCAGGAGAGCTCCGCAGTCCACCCGCCGAGTGAGGAGTCTTAGTGAGTGCAGTCAGGACATACTCTCTATTTATAGTTGTAGGGGTTATGTTTTAAGATATTTCTTGGGAGTTGGCTGGGAGTGAGTGGGCAGGCAGTAATGCTGGAAATTAATTTGTTAACCAGCAGATTTTCTATAGCACTTGGCTCAGTGAATGTAGCACTATTAATCACCAGTTCAGCACACTGCTTTGTGCTGCCTTTCAGGTTTCTGACATAGCTGAAGAAGGCCTCTTGGCTGTCTTTCACCTGGAATGCTATCTTTACCTCAAACTTGTCTTTATTGACTTAATTAGCCCTCTTCGCTGCCTGTTTATCTTAATGAAAGTGTTCTTATCTTTTTGGAAGTTACACTTCCAGATTTAAGCCATTTTATTTATTTATTGTATTTATTTATTTGACATTTTTTTACCGGGGTGGTCTGACTGGGTCTACAGAACACATTTTCAGCTGAGGCCCAGGGAGAAAATCTCCACATACAGTACAATACAAATACAGTAAAATCCAATACAAAACAAATGACATTAGAAACACTATACAAAAATAAGTTGAAAGAACAAACTATGTTACAATGTATATGTTAAATGAAAAATACTGTAAAAAAAAGATCAATACACAGGAGGTTCAGGTTCAGGTACTCTAGTAGTGTACACCAGGAAGCAAAAACCGTACAAGTACAGAATTTTGTCTGAATAAAACAGGAAGTACACAACTTTTATAGTCTTTCTTGTTAGCCATTGCCTACCAGACTGACGTGGTCAGTCACAAGTTATTTTACATAATTTTAGCTTACAATATTCTATTCATCAGAGGTGCTGATACTTCATTTTGCTTAAAAAAGAATTTTGGTAAACAACGTGGCCTTACTAGCCACCTGGTTAGTTATAATGTCATTTTATGAAAGTTGCCACTCAAGGTTCTAAGCTAGTTCGAGCACAATAGCAGATACAGTTCTCAATGCATTTCTGTAACCAACTCTTTGTTTCATGTATCACTTCTTCCTTGCAGCTGTGCATTATCTAGGAACATGTACAAGGCCAATTGTTCTAGCAGGATAGAGCAGAAGATTCTCATTATTTTACACTCTAATTTCCTGACCCAGCAGATAATCACTTGTGGAAAGCATAAACATTAACATTTGCTGTGCTAGCAGCTGCCAAGGTCAGAGGCCAACTTGCAGAAAGCACACTGCAGTTTCATATGAATTCATTTTTCTTATTATAACATTAATAGAATAAAAATGTATTAATCCCTTCTTTGCTTCTAATAAGCACTAAACATATACATCAATACACATTTTTCTAACATTTCCCTCCCTGTTAATACTTTTTATTCTATTCTCAAAAGCATAAACAGTTTTATTTCTTCTCCTAACCTCTTCCACTTATTACTTGCAGTTAGGAGAGTCATTCAGTTTAGACTTCGGAAAGAATTTCATTGGGAACCAGTTTTTCAAGTTCAATGTCTTGATACAGGGTTTCAAAGACAGACATATCTATGAAATCTTTAATTAATCTTTTCATGCAGGGAATTCGACAACAAATACATCCTCCCAATAGGAGTAAACCTACACAGATGGCAATCGGAATGTTCATTAAGATGGTACCCCACCCCCCCAAACAAATTCTGGAAAAAGTCCGTCAGTGGGTTTGGGCCTGGTTTGGTCATGGCCGACACTTGCTGAATCACCTCCAGATGGTTATTAATCTCATGCTTATTGTCTGCTATATAAGAACAGCACTCCTCTTTTATCAGAGTGCATGTACCACCTCTCGCCACCAGGGTGAAGTCGAGAGCCATACCATTTTGCAACACAACAGTTCTCATTGCATTCAGTTCATCAGTCACTAATTCAAGAGCAGAAAAAGTTGCATTACTCATTACTTCAAGAAGTTTCGACAGTTTTCTCAGCTCCCAAATCAATTTTACTGTGCCATATGCTGGGAGTATACCTGCCCAAGATATAACAGCGTCACTCAAGTCCATATGTGTCAATTTGTCTTTGTCCTTCACGGAGTTATGGTCTTTCCAGCTTGCTTCAATTCGCCCTACTGGATTCACAGGTTTCTCAATTGGATCTTCAGTTTTCTTGGTAACATCTCTTACATTCCGTATTTTTCTCAGAGGCTATTCTGCAGTGTGTCGTATGGCTGGAACCAGGTAGCCCAAAAAACAACTGCCGGACCAATTCTCAGGTAGCCATTTGTATGCCCTTTTCCCACACACAAAATAACAGTTTTCAACTTTAGTGCTAATACGCACTCTCCCTGCATGAAACATTTTCTTATCTATGATTGACAATTGTTTAAACAAAACAGGATTTCTTTGCATTTCATTCAATGTCATTTTCATTGAGTTTAAATATGAATCATAGTTAGTATTGCAAACAGTATTCCCACTACTAGTCTTAATATAACATTTATAAGATATTGTTATATTACAGTTACTCCAGCCCACCTGGAGAGTATCGTTTTTATAAAAACACACAGTCCCCTTTTGTGTAATAGGTAAATACAATGCTATTTTATCCTGTGATCTCACAGTTGTAGTGTCAAAAAGCAGATTTTCCCAAGTCTCATTGATCCCTAAAGGAATAGCGGACATTAGCAGTCCCCCATATGCTGTTGGTATAGCTGTACAAATCCAGCAGTTTGAAATGTTTAAAGTCTCAGCATATACACGTTTAATTGCTAGGTATGTGTTAAAGTTTGAATGCCAGTCTATGGGTGATTAATCACATTTATCCAACTTTACTTGTGTGGTTGAAAAAAGGAAAATCAAAAAGAAAAGTCCCCTGCACGTGAGCAATTGCCTGGCTCCACACACCAGAACAGTACAAATCACAAAGAGCCAGCAAAATTGACTTCAAGAAATGTTTGTATTCACAAATACATACAGCAAACAAACCGGTTTCGGCTGGACAGACACAGCCTTCCTCAGTGTATAAAAGCACCACACAAAAAACATGCTGTTTAAATACTATAAAGCCATTTCCCATTGGTTGAACATTCATAAATATTCATTAAGTCCAGGTGGGAATAGACCCCCTAGCTTGATGATCCACTTTTTTTCTTTATTATTTAATATATTATGCCATTCAGTTTTATTCAAGCGATTCCCATGAATAACATCAATAACCATAAAATTAAACTCCGCAGTGGGATGCATTAACTGGTGTTTGTACAAAGCATTTGTTATTTTTTTATGTTTAATATTGCTCATATGTTCTGAAATCCGTGATCTTAGTGGGCGAGACATCTGCCCTATATAGAATGCTCCGCAATGGCAAGTAGCAAGGTAAACAACCCAATCATTGCTACAATTGGCAAAAAAGCCTAAATCATACACCCTGGAGCAATTTCTACTAGAGAAAGCCTTAGATGTAGTCACATATTTACAATTTGAACAATGACCACATGGAAAACATCCATATAAGGCTTTGCCTGACAATGTAGTCTGTTTGTGTAAAGAATGTTTGCTGTCACAACGCTTATAATGATTGAAATAGGATTTCAAATTTTTTCCATTTCTATATGAAAAAGTACATCTATCCGGAATGAAATTAGCAATATTGTGATCAGATTGGAGAATATTCCAATTCCTATGAACACTATCCAGCAAGCAGTTGGTGTTACGAGCATAGGTAGTAACAAATCTTAGTGTAGTTAATGTAGCAGCAGTATTGTCTCTGTATTGAAGTAAATCTGATCTATCCAGATTGTGTACCTGGTTTTTGGCCATTGTAATATTACCAACTCTGTATCCTCGTTGTTTAAACCTGTTTGTCAGGCAAAGCCTTATATGGATGTTTTCCATGTGGTCATTGTTCAAATTGTAAATATGTGACTACATCTAAGGCTTTCTCTAGTAGAAATTGCTCCAGGGTGTATGATTTAGGCTTTTTTGCCAATTGTAGCAATGATTGGGTTGTTTACCTTGCTACTTGCCATTGCGGAGCATTCTATATAGGGCAGACGTCTCGCCCACTAAGATCACGGATTTCAGAACATATGAGCAATATTAAACATAAAAAAATAACAAATGCTTTGTACAAACACCAGTTAATGCATCCCACTGCGGAGTTTAATTTTATGGTTATTGATGTTATTCATGGGAATCGCTTGAATAAAACTGAATGGCATAATATATTAAATAATAAAGAAAAAAAGTGGATCATCAAGCTAGGGGGTCTATTCCCACCTGGACTTAATGAATATTTATGAATGTTCAACCAATGGGAAATGGCTTTATAGTATTTAAACAGCATGTTTTTTGTGTGGTGCTTTTATACACTGAGGAAGGCTGTGTCTGTCCAGCCGAAACCGGTTTGTTTGCTGTATGTATTTGTGAATACAAACATTTCTTGAAGTCAATTTTGCTGGCTCTTTGTGATTTGTACTGAAAAAAGGAAAAACCACAACAAAAAGAAAATTGTCACTAGTACAGTTAATAAGTGTACAATCAATAAGATGATTATGCAACATTTTTGAGGTTGCTCCGCATTTCTATTTGCTCTATTCTTGGTCATTTTGTTCTTGTTGTGTAACAGTTACAATGTTCTTATCAAGTTGAAAGTTCTTTACCAGTTTACAATGCATCAAATGAATCCAAGAAGTCCTCTCAGCTACTCTGAATGCAGTAGGCGTTGCCAATAATACCTGGTACGGTCCTTCCCACTTCGGGCTTTCCCAATTCTTCCTTTTTGTTACCTTCACCCAGACCCACGTGCCTTGGGCTAGAATCGCTTCCAATGGTCTGGTCTGTTCTTTACCTGAAACAGAGTTAAACTGCAAAAGAGATTTATTTGTTAACAGTTTCCCTCATATAACTAGCTAGTGAACTATCAGCCTCCTGTTCTGCAGGCATGAGAGCTTTCCACTGAGGTACATAATATGCTCTCCCAAACACCATTTCAAAAGGAGTTAAACCCTTTGCATTTGGAACTGTTCGCATACTCAGCAGTGCCAGAGGCAGACAGTACACTCAGTTCTTCTGTGTCTCACTAACTAACTTTCTAAGTTTATTTTTAAGGACTCCATTGTGCCTCTCCACCAGTCCTGCAAACTGAGGGTGATAAGTACAATGTTTTTTCAGGGAAATCCCAAAGAAACGTCCCAACTGCTGTATGGTTTGATTCACAAAATGTGTGCCATTGTCACTATAAATCCTTTCTGGTATGCCGAATCTAGGAATAATCTCCTTTATGAGGGCTTTCGTCACTGTTGTTGCATCTGGGTTTTTGGTCGGAAAAGCTTCCACCCATTTAGAAAACATATCTACAATGACAAGGCAGTCCTTTTTGTTATCACATTTGTTCAATTCTATAAAATCCATACAATTGGTATGAAATGGATATGGCGGTGTAGGAAAACTCCCTTGTTTAGGTTTTAATGCCCCTTGTGCATGATGTTTATTACAAACATGACATGCCGCACAAAATTTTTTTGTATAATTTGTAAATTCATACGTTTGGAATATTCGGTTTACTAACTGTACCATCCCCCCTGTTGAGACATGGCACTGCCCATGGCTCAACAAAGCTGCATATCTAAACAGATTAGACGGCAACATTGTTTTTTTTTCTTTAGAGATGTACAGTCCGTTTTCAAGGATTGCTCCTCGTCTTTCCCATTTTTGTTTTTCTGCTTTTGTAGTAAGCGTCTACATTGTTTTTAACATTTCTAGATCTAAAATTTCAGAGGGTAGTAATTCCTCATCTAGAAGAAAAGTTTCTGTGTCTGAAGCTGCTTGCTTTGCAGCTGCATCAGCTCTCGCATTACCTTTTGAAATTCTGTCCTGTTTTGTATGAGCTACGCATTTGCAAATAGCTACTTTGGTAGGTAACTGAATGGATTCTAACAAATCTAAAATAAATTGCGCATGATTAATTGGTTTGCCACTAGATGTTATCATCCCTCTATTTTTCCACTGTTGTGCAAAAACATGTACAGTAGAAAAAGCATACTGACTGTCAGTATATATGTTTACACATTTGTCTTTTGCTAAAGTACAAGCTCGTGTCAAGGTAATCAATTCTGCTGCTTGTGCAGATAATTTGTGTGGTAAGGATTGAGCTTCTAAGGTTTCAGTGTCTGTAACTACTGCATACCCCACTAGATTTTTCCCTGTAGGGCTCCTTTTGCATGAGCCGTCCATGTAATATGTCACCTCGGCATTATCCAAGGGAATATCCGTGAGATCGTGTCTGGGTAATGTTTTCTGCTCAATTTCCTGCAGGCAACTGTGTGGTGTGCCATCCGCAGGGGTTGGGAGCAAAGTTGATGGATTTAATGTGCATCGTTCAGTTGTCATATGAGGTTGGCTCAACAGTATAGTCATACAGGAAAGGTGTCTAGCAGGAGAAAGAGATGCTACTTTTTCTTTCAGTAAAATTATCGCGACTGCATGAGGCACTCTCAATGTGAGAGGGTGGAATAACACTACTGAGGCTGAAGCCTGTACTGCCATTGCAGCTGCGACTACTGCTTGTACACAGTGGGGCAAGGATCACGCCACTGGGTCTAACTGTGATGAATATGGAATAACACTACTGAGGCTGAAGCCTGTACTGCCATTGCAGCTGCTACTGCTTGTACACAGTGGGGCAAGGATCGCGCTACTGGGTCTAACTGTGATGAATAGTAAGCTATGGGTCGTTGCTTATCCTCATGTTGTTGTGTTAACACTGATGTCATATATCCCTGCTTACAGTCTACAGTCTGAAAGAAACGTTTATGATAGTTTGGTAGTCCTAAGACTAATGAAGAAGCTATCAATTGCTGCAACCTGCAGAAAGCTATTTCTGCTTCAGGTGTCCATTGTAACAAATCTTGTGCTGGCATCGGCTTTTTGTATATCAAATCAGTCAGCGGAGCAGATTCCAAAGCATAGTTCGGAATCCAACTCTGGCAAAAGTTGGTTGTTCCCAGGAAGGACATCATTTCCTTCTTGGTCGTTGGTTTGGGTGCTTGTAAAATCGCTGATTTTCTATCCTCATCTAGTATTCTACCTTCTTTGGATATTACATATCCTAGGTATTTAACCTGCTTTTTCCAAAGCTGTAATTTGTTTTTGTTTACTTTGTGTCCCTGTGTTGCTAAGAATTGTAATAGTGCTATGGTATCCTCCCTGCATTGTTGCTGGGTGGGGGCTGCTAGCAAGATGTCATCTACAAAAAGTAGAATCTGACTACCCCTCTGTGGGGTGAATCCCGCCAAATTACTAGCCATTTCTTGTGCGAATATTGTTGGACTCTCACAATATCCCTGGGGTAGTCGAGTATAAGTATACCTTTTCCCCTGAAATGTAAATGCAAACCAATATTGGCTATCAGGATGTATAGGTATTGAAAAGAATGCATTACTGATATCTACCACAGAGAAGTATTTCTGGTGAGGTTTCAAATCATTTAACAAAGTGTGTGGATCTGGCATCATAGGTGCTCTAGGTATTACTGCATCATTTACAGCTTGTAAATCTTGGACCATACGCCATTCCCCGTTTGCTTTTTTAACAGGAGATAAGGGTGTATTACATGGTGAATCAGGAGATTCCACCAGTACTCCTTCCTTAAGTAATGCTGCTATTATAGGTTTGATTCCTACCTCCGCATCTTTTCTCAAAGTCCTGGCTGTACCAGTAAAAAGTTTCACTCTCCGGTTGCACCACAAAAGTATCCATTTGTCGCTGTGCCTCCATACCCTGCATAGTTGGAACTACAGGTATGCCAAATATCTGCATAAGGTCCCTACCTAATAGGTTCACTGGACATTTTGCAGAAACAACAATTTTACTCTTTTGAGTCATCCCTGAAACAGGGTCAGTTATTGCTATATCATGGGAAAGTGGTTCCCGGTATAGCTGTCCATTTGCAGCTTTCACTAATATATAATCAGGTGATTCTGAATGTTCTGGTAACTTGGAGGGGTGTATCAGAGTCTGCGATGCCCCTGAAT
The DNA here is from genome assembly GCF_019279795.1 of Protopterus annectens. Taxonomy (NCBI): domain Eukaryota; kingdom Metazoa; phylum Chordata; order Ceratodontiformes; family Protopteridae; genus Protopterus; species Protopterus annectens. The sequence goes on along the minus strand of NC_056735.1, from coordinate 1,930,282,913 downwards.
CACACAGGAATTTAACTTCCTTCCCCTCTACCAGAAGTGTAACTTCCAGTTTTGTGTCTGCTTGGTAGAGCTCAAGGCTCAATAATGCTAAGTATAAAATCTCATTTTCTTCATCTTCTCCATCTACTTGCACTTCCTCTACTCCTTCTATCACATTTACATTTGTCTTTTCCTTATTGTCTCTTTTTGATGACTCCTGTCCCTCATATGGTGTACCATCATATAGTCAGTCGTCATCTCCCTTATCTTCTGTAGCTACCCTCTTATTTTGTTTACAATCCCTTGCTAGATGTCCCTTTTTCCCGCATTTAAAGCATTCACCCTTTTTCTTCCTCTCTTCAAAATCTTCTGACCGTTTGTCAGATTGTTTGTTTCCCTGGGCATTTCTCTTACCCTTCTTACCAGACTGTAATACATAAACCTCAGCTCCATCTTCAGCAGTGAAGACTTGCGCTTTCTTTTTCTTTTTGCTATTAAAGTGTCTTTCAGCATGTCTAGCATATTCAAGTAAGGCTTGTAACCTACTTGTTCGATGATCTATCATATGCTTCGTAATGAAGCTACTAATAGGTGCAATGCAACCTTTTAAAAATGCATTTTTCAATTGTTGTTCATATGGGGAATCATTTGTCTGATTTTCGGGAATTGTCATACCGCTGTGGTTATTGAAACATTCTAATAATCTGGCATAGTACCAATCTACCATTTCATTTTCTTGCTGTATATATTGATTAATACAAGTCCAGTCTGCTGTAGGTTTCCATTTTTCAGAGATTCGGTCTGTAAGGCCCTTCACTCTGTTGTCTAGTTCTGCATCACTATGTGAGAGTGGCTTAAATTCTGCATTACGAGGATTCCAGGTGCCACAAATCATGTGCCAATCTGGACCTATAATTTGTCTAACTATTTTTTCTACTTCTTCCCCATTAAAGTGGTAACTTAACCTCATGCCTTGTAAATCTTCTAAGAATTTTGCAAAATTAACTTTTGGATGGGGGATTCCCTCGGTAGCCTTCCGGATATCCTCCGGTGTCCATGGTCTATATACCAAGAGAGTCGGGTCCTGTCCGGCCTGTCCTGCCTGTGGATTTGGTACTTCTATGAGTGGACATATCCCTTCCTCACTCTCAGCTTGTAAATTTTTCTCTATTTGATATGATTCTATGTCCCCCTGTGTTTTACGTGTTCGGGAACTAGTCTCAATGGGATCTCTAACAAACGGTTTCGGTTTTGCTGGGATATCAGGATACAGTGGAGGTGGACCAGCTTGTTCACTCGCTTCATATCCTGGTAAGGGAAGTGGAGGGAGTGGAGGAGCCATCACTATTACTATGTTATTATCTTCTTTGTCTAAGAACAATGCTTTTGAATTATTACTCTTTTGTTCCCTACGGTTTGCTTCCTCAATCCACCTGTGTGCCTGAGGAATGCCTAATTGTTGTTTTTTTTTTACCTGACCTCTCGCATCAGTTTTAAGCTGTTTAATAAGTTTAACAAGTGAAGATTTGTCTAATTTACCATCAAATTCATATTTGTTAACCAATTTTGCATAATATCTAACATTATCAACACGTTGTAGTTGCATGTATTTTGCGTCTTCAGTTAGGGGTGGATCTCGCGATGTTTTAGTGCACTGATTTCCCATGTTATTCTGACTGAAAAAATGTTACGTAACTCTTCCTATCACGTGGTACCACAACTTTAGTTTTTCTTCACAGTTTATCTAGAATAACTGCCTACCTTATTCTGTTACCCTGATCTATGACCAAAAAAACCAGTAACTTTTCTGTCCCTGATCTGTATAACAAATCTGACAAAAAACAACATTTACTGTAACCTAGTCCCTGATCTAAAACAGAAAAAAGGCAAAATTTCTCCCTGAGCCTCCGTTATTGACCAGCAAGGTTCGAAGTGGAAATCCGCTCCTCAGTCACAGATCAGAAAGTGGCCAGCCTCATTGAACGACAATTCAGTCGGAGGTATTTTCTCTCAAGAAGAACCATTTCAGTGTCTTCTCCCATATACGGTTTTCGACCACCGCTATGCTCTGATCCGTAACTGATTTGAGGGATTCTGGTACGCAAGGACCAATCTGTCAAATGAAAAATACTGTAATAAAAAGATCAATACACAGGATGTTCAGGTTCAGGTACTCTAGTAGTGTACACCAGGAAGCAAAAACCGTACAAGTACAGAATTTTGTCTGAATAAAACAGGAAGTACACAACTTTTATAGTCTTTCTTGTTAGCCATTGCCTACCAGACTGACGTGGTCAGTCACAAGTTATTTTACATAATTCTAGCTTACAATATTCTATTCATCAGAGGTGCTGATACTACATTTTGCTTAAAAAAGTATTTTGGTAAACAACGTTGTCTTGCTAGCCACCTGGTTAGTTATAATGTCCTTTTATGAAAGTTGCCACTCAAGGTTCTAAGCTAATTCGAGCACAGTAGCAGATACAGTTCTCAATGCATTTCTGTAACCAACTCTTTGTTTCATGTATCACTTCTTCCTTGCAGCTGTGCATTATCTAGGAACATGTACAAGGCCAATTGTTCAAGCATGATAGAGCAGAAGATTCTCATTATTTTACACTTTAATTTCCTGACCCAGCAGATAATCACTTGTGGAAAGCATAAACATTAACTTTTGCTGTGCTAGCAGCTGCCAGGGTCAGAGGCCAACTTGCAGAAAGCACACTGCAGTTTCATATGAATTCATTTTTCTTGTCATAACATTAATAGAATAAAAATGTATTAATCCCTTCTTTGCTTCTAATAAGCACTAAACATATACATTAATACATATTTTTCTAACAGTATACTACACATCTAGATGATGCTATAGAGTTAAAACATTATAGACAATAATAATCACTCTCACCATACATGATGTAGTGTCCAAAAAAATAGTACGTAGGTATTGCAATGTGTGACATTGACTGCTATAGTACATGAAAAAAAAATAGAATGTTAGTTTCAGTTAGGAAAATAATAGCCAGAAAGATAGTGAAGGAGTTAAAAAGAATAAAAAGCAATACAGCCTGAGCAGCAGCTTAAGGATATGGTATAGAAACAGAGAAGGAGTTAGGAGAGTCTTATGATCTTGCAGACTATGAGGGAGTGAAATGTGACAGAAGAGGATGATGAGGCTAGTGTGGAAGAACACTGAGGAAGAGCTGAGCATTAGGCGTGCTTTATGCAGGAGCAGAGCCATGTATTTCTGAGATGATTTTTTAAAGAGGCTTTGAAGTTAGTTAGGCCAGGTAGAGACCTGGTAGCTAGAGGTAGTGAATTCCAAAGTATAGAGACAGAGTATGAATACAGAGAGTCACCTGGTTTTCCTGTGAGTTTTGAGATAGCTAAAAGATTTTTGTCTTCTGATCATAGGGATCGATTTGGTGTGTAAGGTGTGACTAGACTGGCTAGGGCAGGGCAAGCAGTTGGCTTGAAAATATGGTTGTGCAAGATGGATAACTGAATAAAGGCAAGTTAGTTGGGGAGTTCAAGCCAGTTTAATTCTAGGAGGGGTTTATAGTGGTGTGTGTCATATTTATAGTTTGTAGCAAACTTTGCAAGTTTGTTGTAGCACTGTTCCATCTTGCTTACGGTAGAAGTTTGTAAGTTAGTTAGGATAGGAGTACCATAAAGAAGGGAGAGAACTAAAAATGTTTTTGCAAAGATAGTTTTGGGTGCTGCAGTAAATAAACATTTCTTTCTATATAAGTTTCCCACTTTTTGATGAGTTTTCTTTATAATTTGCTGTATATGGGGATTGAATGAAAGTTTATTGTCAATGATAACTCCTAGAAGTTTGGTTTCCTGCACTATTTCTATGACAGTGTTTTCAGATGCAAGGATGTTAAAATGATCAGTAACAGGGGAGGTGTTTTTGGAATGAAAGAGTACTAGTTTTGTCTTCTTTGGATTATGAAAGATTTGGGCATTTCTTAGCCAGGATTAGACTACAGTAAAGGGCTATTGAGTTTTTAAAAGTAGTTCTGGTAGTGATTGAGCAGTACAGATTATGGTGAAATCATTAGCATATTGAATGAGGATCCTAGGGTGAGAGACAGTGTGAAAATGTTGAAGAGTAGTTGTCCTAGGATGGAGCCTTGAAGGACTCCAGTAGGGTTGTGGAGAAAGGGTGAGAGTTCATTGGACCATTTCACTGCTTGCTTACAATCCTTGAGGTGGCTCTTAAACCATTTTACTGTGCTATCTGAGAAGTCTAAGTTAGACAGTGTGTTCAATAATAAGGGGTGAGACACTGTGTCAAAGGCCTTGGAGAGATCATGGAATACTGAGGCTGTGTAGCATCCTGCATCTATGGCCATGTTCACAGTGTCTGTAAAAGATAATAAGGCTGTAGCTGTGCTGTGGCTAGTTTGGAAGCCATGTTGGGTTTTGAGATTGTTTTGCAATATATATCACATTACCTGCTGATGGATACCTCTCTCGAATATTTTGGATATGGGTGACAAGATGGATATAGGATGGAAACTGGATGGATCAAAAGAGTTGCCTCCTTTGTGGATGGGGGTGAAGTGAGATTGTTTCCATATGGTAGGTACTTCTGATTCAGATAAAGACCTATCTTTAAAAATATTGATTGGGTAGGTGATTGAATTAGCAGTCAGTCTGAGGTAGCGTGGTGGAAGATTATTAGCCGAGGTAGAGCAGGGTTTTAGTTTTTGTAGCAGTTTCTAAATGGTGTCAGTGGGTATGGGCTGAAATGTGAATGGGGTTTGTATGACATTTTGTTGAGAAGGGAGGTTATTAATGACAGGGTTAGAAGTGGTTGATGGTCCGAGGTTGGTGTTTGAGTAGGTTGAAGGGTGGTGGGGTCCAACATTAGGGGTGTTAGTAGGTCTGATATTGATTTTATAAAGTGCTTGTTAAAGTTTTTGGCTATTTGTGATAGAGGGGTATCAGGTGATAGGGTGTACTCTCTTTTTGTTCCAGGGTTAAGTAAAGAAGATATGGAGTGCCAAAATTTATTGGGGTTGATTTTATGTTGGAGTTGAAGCTGGGAATAATATGACTTCTTATCTCTGTTGATTATTTATGTCACTTTGTTATGTAGTGTTTTGAAGTTGACATGAATTTGTTCATCTTTGTTTAGTTTCCAGGTTTTCCAGGTTAGGTCCCTTTGCTTCATCAGGTGTTTACATTCCTTAGACAGCCATGGCACTGAGTTCTTTTTGATTCTTTTCATATGAATGGGAGCTAGGGTATTAAGTATATGAAGGAAGGTATTATTAAAGTATAGCACAGCATCATTAAGATGTAGTTGTTTAAGGGGTGTCCAGTCTATTTCATGTAGGAGATTGTAGAATTTATGCTGACAAAAATTAGTTGAGTTCACAGCTGATTTTACAGTGTATACTCTTACCTGTTGAGAGTTTGTTCTAAGGAAATAAGCTGGCAGATGATTGCTGAGGCAGCTAGGCACTGTACCGGAAGAGGGGTAATTGGCGGGGTGGGATACTAGGATCCAGTCTAGGGTGGACTGGCAGGTAAGATCTTTGCTGTATCTTGTTGGATTATTGATAAGCTGAGAAAAAACATACAAATTTATATTATTTGTGGGGGAGTTGGAAGCTATGGTTTGCCAATCTATATTTACATCTCCTAATATTATTGTTTTGAGGTTTATTATTTGGGATGTCCAGGATAGAATATTTTCCAACACTGGTATATTGTTACCTGGTGGGATATATATTACTATTATGTAAATTATTTTTGATATATTTAGGTTCAAAAAAGAGATTAGTACCTCAGCATTGGAAAAAATGGGTATATTACTGGTGTATGGTATGATGTTGAGTGTAGAGGGCTATAGAAGGGCTATCCCCCCCCTTTTTTTTAGATTCATCTCTTCTGGTTATTGCAAAGTTTGGAGGTATTATTTCTGAGCCTTTACATTGGGGTGTAGCCATGTTTCTGTAAGGGCTAGTATGTCAGGTTTATTTTGATCAATCCAGGCATGCAGTGGGGCAATTTTATTACATATACTTGTAAAATTCAGTGTACGTATGTTTAAATCTTTGGGGTTACTCTTGTGGTTAGAATTAGAGGGTGGGCCAGGGTTAGGATGTACATGTCTCCACATTTGAGTAGATAGGTAATGAGGAATGAGTACCATGGGAAGTGTTTTTTATTCCTAGGTGATGATACTGGTGTCAAGTATGGTTTCACAGGAGGTGAGGAGGCCCATTTGTGGCCTGAATAATATGGGATGGTATAGGAGAAAAGCTGGGAGAACATATGTGAAAAGCTGTGTTGTTTATTGGAGTGATGGTTGGAGGGGGTTGTTGATGTGTATTGGTGTGTGGGAGTAAGTGAGGATATAGCTGTAACGAGGTTGAGAATTAAGAGTAAAGAAGCTAGGCAAGTCAGGAGGAGCATGTCAGTTGTGATAGTGGGTTTAAAAATAGTAAAAGTGGTATTTATGTGTTAGAATGCAATATCATGTGTAAATATAGATTATGTTATCTTGTGATATGTGTGCAGCTAAATGTAAGGTTGGAAATGTTTTGGCTTCAGGGTGGGGTTTGACAATGTGGTTAGGTGTTTTGCCTTGTGGTTTGTGATAAGGGGAGGTGGGGGAGATGTGACTAGTCAGCAGTAAATGTATGATCCAATATTAGTTTGTGTGTACAGTAGAACAGAAGGTGGTAAGCCTGGAGTTAATGTAAGACAATTTGAAGTGGTGATTGTATTGTGATGGTGAAGTAGAGTAAGATGCAAAGAATTTTAGTAGGGGCATGACAATTCAAGGTGATGGATATAAGAGAAAGCAGATAAGTTTGGTTAAATAAAAGAAGGTAAGGTGTGAATGAAATGTAGGTGTGGAGAAGGTAGAGTTGTAAATAATTAGATTATAGCAGTGAAGGGGAGTGGTTTGACTGGGATAAGTGTAGGGGTGCTGTGGTGGGTGGGAGATGGGGGAAGGGCAATGGAGCAGAGTGAGCAAAGTGGACGGAGCAGGAATAACCCCTCCCCCCAGATGGTTTACCAGAATTAACAGTCAGTGAGGTAGAAAGTTCATGGATACAAAGACAAAGTGACTGAACTCTAAATACCTGACTTGAGTCACAGCATCTAATTTTATAGTTATGTGCTTTTCAGTGTCTTTTAGGGATATATTACACTGATAAGAGGTGTTAATACAGCTTCACCTTCAACAGTAAAAGGCCTGTGAGTGTGGGTAAGTAAGAGGGGATGGGGATACCCTTCCAGCAGATTCAACACTACAAACAATACATACTAGTGGATGACTTAATGAATTAAGTTATTAGTTCGTGTCTTGAAAATTGACTTACATAGATTTAACTCGGTGTATTTCTTCCTTGTGAACTTTTGCAACTGCAAGTGGAATTTAGCTGTATAAGTTCTTTAAGTAGTGGGATATGGTACCTTTTGCAGCAGCAGCAGTAGTCAGACTTATAATGTGCTTGTTTCAATACATATAACTCAGTGTATTTGTTCCTTGTTAACTTTTGAAACTGCTGGTGAAATTCAGCTGTGCAAGTTCTTTTGGTAGTAGGACATGATGCCCCTGCACTGGTCCAGTAATCAATGAACCTCAGTTCTCACCGCTAACACCAGTAAGGGATGTGCACATTGGGAGAATGACAAGTACACACATAATAAAATATAATTTCCCTTAAGAGCACGCAGAGATCACAGTTAGTCTGGGGTTGGTTTCTTCCTTTCTTTCTCCAGATCTCCAGTAAGACTCCCCACTGGCACAGCTATAGGGTTAAGATCTCAGCCGAGTGGTCAAGCCGCAACCTCCAGCATCCTCTCTGTCCAACCACTGTTTCATGTCCCTGCCCAAGTAGCTGACACACACACACACACACACACACACACACACACACACACACACACACACACACACACACACACACACACACACACACACACTTTCAGATATGATTCATATACAAACACATAGACACTCCTGGGAAAGGCTGGCACAGATTTACTAGTTATACCCCCTTCTGCCCAGACTATAAGGTAGTAATCACTGCCACCAACCAGCTCTACTTATCAGCTACTATAAGGCACTTCCCAAAGGGTGACCAATTCTACTGTACAATGTTACTATTATCCAAATAGTAAGCGCGACCAACAGCAAGTCTATTTAGGAGTGGCCTATACAGTGTCACCAAATACATATGCATGTACCCTAAGAGCTTAACTAACTCTAAACAAACCAGCCATAATTAAAAAGTTTAAATATTTTTAATAATAAATAATAAAAACACAAGACAATACTCTATAACTCAACACAGTGACAACAGAGTTCAGAATCACAGGAAATACTTTAAAACAACATTGCAGGACAGTCTCACTGAAATACAGAAAACATCTAAACTAATTTTTACTGTATTCCTATCAATATCTAAGTGATACTATGCCCTAAATGACTTATTTACAGAGCCAGGCAAATACAGATGAGACGTGCTGATGAGAGAATGTTTCTAGGTCCAAAGACAAATAAAAAATCCGCAGACTTTCTCTGAGCGGTAGTTCTTAAATTAATAATGTACATTACTGCTGGGTTAGCAGGATGACATCACTATTTGACACCTCTACCTTCATTTCCCAGGCTAACAGAAACTTAAAATTTTAGTACCTCTGTGTCAAAAATAGTTATCTTTTAGAAGTTCGCTTGGAACTGGAAGTCATAAAACAGTTACACACTTTTACCTTTGAAACCTGTAATTATTTCTGTTTCCAGACAATAGAAAAAATTTCTAGCTGCAGACATTCTGTCTCCTAGCTGAGATAAGCAGCAGCGTAAACAATTCATTTATTTTCTTAGAGTTTGCAAGTTAACTCTGTTCTTTTCCAGGAGGGTATACTGTGGTTACATTCTTGAAGCTCAGCACATAACATACAGTTTAACATAACATATAGTTTTCTTACATTTGTAAGACAAGCATACAAACCATATTACTATTCACAGATATATAATTATTTACAAAATTCTAGCTAGCTGGGCTGGCAGCCTTCACATGGGATATGATAACTTTTGCAGCAGCAGTAGTCAGACTTACTATGTGCTTGTTTCACTTCTTGTAGAGTGAAGCAGCTGGATGGAGAAAACCCTTGGAACATGAGGTAGTGAAGGGGCCATGATTTATTTTCCTGCTGCTTTATAACCTGTTTAATCTGGGATGCCACTAGGATGCTCTGTTTTTTGGAGTTAGTTTTGGGCTTACTTCTAGAAGGTACAGCAGCTTCTATGCAGCCAATACCATGGTTGTACAGAGTTTCTGTGAACAATTCTGCATAGAGTTCTGTGTTTTCTGGATTTGGAGCGTCATTGAATTTTGACAAATGATTGCTTAATAAAAGATCATTTGCCTTGAAATAGTTCCTTACTGTTTCTGGGTTTATTGTTGTTACAGAGTTGATATTGATTTTGAATGAGACAGTTTTATGGACAGACCTCACCAAGGAGAACATGACAGTGGGGGTTGTGTAGCGTTCTTCTATTACAAGGTCCAATATACTGAAACCTCTAGTGGGTATATACACTAACTGGGTAATGATGTTTGTATTTACAAAATCCAGGAATCTATGTGTCTGCAGATTTTGGGCTGTATAGGATTTCCAATCTATAGAAGAGTAATTAAAGTCCCCCTTAAGTAAGGTGTTAGGTTGGATGGTGAGTGCCTCCAATAGGTTTAAGTATTTTTTGAGTGTCATGGATCAGAGAGGGTGAGCTATAGCTTGCTAGAATATGGTACAAGATTTTATCTATGGTGCCCTGTGCATAGAGAAATTCCAGTTCATCATCCTGTTTGACCAATCTAGAGGTATGTTTGTTACTGATATATATCGAGACACCTCCACTTTTAGTACCTGTCTGTGCAGCTACTGGTCTAAATGTGTGGAAAGCACTGAAATCTTGCACTGCCAGGATACTCTCTACAGCTTTAAATCATGTATCAGTAACTGCACAGATGTCTATATTCTCCAGGGTGAGGAGGCTTTAGAGGCAGATTAGTTTTTTGTTTATCCTGGCACTAAGCAATAACACTTTGAGGTTCAGTTGAGTTGATTTTGCTATGTTGGTACGTTCATCAATTTGGCATTAAGGCTTTGTGGGCTAGGATAAAGTTTTTAGCAAATATTCAAAAGCCTAGAGGGACAAGTACATACCATCTTGCCAAAGCAACATGGTTTGTTAACCTTGTCTTCCTATGTTGACAAATTTTGGATCGCCTTAGAATGACACCAGAAACTCAGCCAGTAGTTAAAAGCAATCATCTTTTGTTGGCATTATAGCATCATCCTTGGTGAAGTGAATATGCTCCTGAATGATATGCTCATACCAGCCTGAGACACTTAGTCATAGAGATCTATAATGTCTCTGTTCATATAGCCTAGACTTGTACATCTCAGATCATTTGCACCTACATGGACTATGATGGAGTCATACTGTTACCTGTGGTGTAATGACTTGAGTACATGTATAAGTTGGCAAATCCTGGCTCCACATAGGCAACTAACTGCTATCTTTTCCTTGTTCAGCCTGGCTAGAGGGGCATCAGTATCTTTACAATGGAGTCCCATATGACTTGACTCCTGGGAAGCATATTTGCTTGCCCTTTAGGCTTTGTATTTGAGGCTCCAGTAATTGAAGCTGTATGCATATTGTTAGGTGTTGTCTTTGTTGAGTGCTTTTGGGTTTGCTGAGGATAATCCTTCTGATGGGTGTTCCAGGAGGTCTCTTTTGTTTAGGAAGATTATACTTTTGTTTAGGAAGATTATAATAAAGTGCCTTAGTATATTTTGGTCTGATATTTTGGTCTGTGTGTGTGTTGTGTGGTTTTGACAACCTGATATGTGCTTTTGTGCAAAGGATTAGCCTCCAGTGATGTTGTACACCTCTCGCATACTGTATCCATTACTTTAAGGACTGAGTGGTTGTCAGTAAGCATGAAACAATTGCTACACTGTCTCAAGTTACCCACATCCATCAGGCTGGCTGTAGAGAAATTAGGAAATTGCATATCCATGTTGTCTGGTCCTCTAATTGTTGAGCTACACAGGTGTGGTATATGAGAATTAACAGAAGGCTATTAAGGGTGCTTTTTTTGGAAGGGGGTGCAGGCAGACTATTAAATTTAACAGTATTGCCACTCAGTGTGCAACTAGCTGATCTAAGGTTGTGTGTGCAAGATATTTGCTATGTACTTAATGTTTTACAAGGTGCCACTTTATAGGCAGTTCTAAAGGGAACATTCGTTTCAAGATGTTTGCATCTGTACAGAGCACTGGCAGTGCAGACATGCCACGTTTATACCAGTACTGGAATACAGAAAACTGACTATTGAGCCCTCTGGCCAATAAAGCAACTACATTCACAGTCCTTTTGCATGCTTCCCAACTCAGATAGACCAAGCAAACACCTAATGCCACTATATGAATATTCCCAGTCCTCCTAATGTAAAACACCATAAAAGAGCATCTGAAGTACAATGTTACTACAAACTTAAATTTACGGAAAGAAACAAGGAGAGGCAATAAGTAATTTAATATATCAACAACAGCATACTTTAAACAGCTTATAAAAGTGTGATTATTCAATAAAAGTACTTTGCTTGGTGGAAATGAAAGAGAATTCAAATCCTGTACCCCCAATCTTTCATGAAGGATATTACTCCCCTGTTCCATCACTAGACATGCCACACACATCCAAGTTCTACCCTCTTTGTCTGCACAAAATATTGCTTATCATCAGATGAGGATTTCTTTTTAGATTAACAGGATATGACAGAAAAAAGAATTGTTTTTTGAATGCTGAGGTGATATGTGCTTATGTATAGAAAGATATTCATTACACCTGTTTGTATTTATTCAGACTGCACGGGAGAGCAATCCTTTATTAATAGAGAGATGAAAATTTGTCTAGAAGATGTACAGATGAACTGAAAACTTTTAAATTATGTGTCTCTAATTCCATGGAAAGGAAAATTACTTGACATTGTACTCACTCTTTCTCAGATTGCTTTAGCACACTACGTGCTACAGATCATCTGTCTGATTTTCACATTGACTCAGTCTTTGCTAGGCTTAAGACACAAGCTGTTAGTCAAGCATAGAAACTAGAATACTTTCTTGTAGGGCTGACAAATTGCTGCTTTCATTGCTAATTTCTCTCCAGTCACTCAGTCACAGACTTTGAACTGTGTTAGCATGTTTGAAGACAGTGCTGAAGGTTTAGTGCTTCTCCTGTGATTACTTGAGTTATTTCCTTCACTCCTCTGATTCACCACTTAGAAAGAGCGATGATTTAAAACCATTTCCCATGGTAACCTCCTTTATATTAGACACCATCTCAGTGCATTTTAGTGCTGATGTAATGAAATTTACAACATTTCTTGGACCTAACACTCCCATTTTATGAACCACTCACCTTGTAGAATGCAGACATGGAGCCCTAAATGAGTGCCTTGAATTCTATTTCTCTATCCATTTCTCAATTTATTAAACAAGACTTCTGTGTTCCATCAACGGGTGCTGCTATTTCTTTCATGTCGCACACATCCAAGCTTCCACCATCTTTGTCTGCATAAAACATTGCTTATCCTCAGATGAGGATTTCTTTTTAGAGAACAGTGATATGCAGAAAAGAAATTGCTTTTAGTATGCTGAGGAGATATGTCCTTGCAGATGATATGTGGACAACTCCTTAATGCATGTCCTGTTATTTATTAATTATATCTGAATCTAATTAAAAAGTCTGGTGAATGGTTTGCCTGTGGATTATTATCTCCCACTTTACACTAAGAGACGTAGCTATATTCACTGGTGTGCTGTTATCTCTTCTTATTGGTATTATTGAGGTAATTGTTTCATGCAATTGTGTAAAATATTACATAATGCCATTCATTCTACATTGTTAATGCTAAACAACATAATCACAGTGACTGCTGTAAGCCCAAAAATGCAATGTGAATGTATTCAATGTAAATAATATAGCATCTGTTGCTAATGAGACTTAACGTAGAGCAGTGATAATAATTTGCCATAGCATTTGACTTATTTGAGTGACTATGGCTGATCTAAAAGCAAATCTAAATAACAAAGAAAGAAAACTACAGCCTTGATGATATAATAATGACTAAGAGATCATACTTAAAATCAAGATAATAATAATGTATTTTAAAAATATGTATATTTATTAGTAAAATCTACTAATGCTTAATACTACCATGTTAAGCATTTTTTGGACAGTAAATCGTGTATTTCAAGAAAATTTTGTATTCTGTGCATACTCTGTTATGCTCCATGCATTTGCAGTTGTAGGAAAGGAATAATAGAAATCTAAACTTCATATTATTTAGATAATGACCTTATTTTTGAATGTATTCATGTATTCATATGGAAGGTGCCCTCTTGTTCCTTTTAACCCACATAAGCTATTGAGCAGAAGACAACATATTGCAATATGCATACAAAAATTATGAAAATAGCTAGTAAAAAAATGAACAATTAGCAGATTGTTGTCACTAGCTCTTTCCAGTTAATATCTAATATTTAGTTTATAGTTTACTGGTGAGACATTTTATCAGATCACCTTTTTAATAATTGTTTGTTTCTTGACTGCATATTTCTAATGCAATATATAAATCAACTGTTTGTCTAATCTGTCTGTTCTAGTTAATATTTTATTTGCTGAATTGTATGATGACTAATGTGCACCTATATGATGTATGATGTGTACTTTGTTGTATTTTACTGTATATCTGTCAAAAAGCATGACTGAAAGGGTCCCAGATGTTATACTACATCATCCCTGTAAATAAATAAATAAACAGAAAATTAAACAAATAATAAAAATGAACTGGGACTCCTAAAGAATCTCACTGCAGATACTAAGAGCTGTAGCCAAAAGGGACTGTTACCACAATAGCGGAAAATGCAGTTTAGAGACATGTTAGCCATAATGTTGAAAGACCTCATAACTGGCTACTTTGTTTATCTACGATTCATATGATGTTCTTCCATGTGCAAACCACCACCTTTCTGTAGTAATCACCACTGGTAGCCTATGTAACCTTCCATTGTGCATTGGTACAGGCACCCACCCCCATTCTCTCTCTCTGAAACACATGCATATGCTCAAGCACATGCATGCATACATGCGTACACACACACACACACACACACACACACACACACACACACACACACACACACACACACACACATACACAAATGCATCACTGCCTGTCTGCTAGAATCCCTAGCCATTAACTCCGTTGAGATCTTATTCATTGCACTAATTGTTGAATGAAAACTTTTGGTTGAGATATTTAACTCAGACATCCCAGCTAACATAGCCAATCTTATTAGCATAGTCTTCTTCCCGGGAATGTCTCATTAGCATATAGCCCAGTTGGGTAGATGGCTCACTGTGATGATACTATAGGCCACATAGTTCACTGCAGTGGGCATGTCACTGAATCTGAAAGGGCTACAGCAAGTGGTAACAGTCAGTGTTAAGGTTTCCTTTTGGTGGCAGCCCTTTCTGAACCTGGGTCACAGTATTACATACAAACATCAGAAAAGAGTGAGGATCATTAGGAAAGATATTCATGGCATTTACAGTGACCCTCACCCAGTAGACCCCCCCCCCCCATCCACAGCCATTCCAATGTCCTATTATGTGGCTATTTCTCCCCAGTTATGAAAAACACTATTCAAACTTGTCAGTGTGCATAGTATTTTCTTCTTTATTTCTACAATGACTACAGATACTCACACTTAATTTAAAAATTTATTTCAAATTTTATAGCACAAACACTGATAGCCATTTGCTAATCAAACAATACAGTTTCACTAAGCAAACAGATTTAGCATAAACATAAACTTCTTTGCCCTTGAAACTCACATTCATTGAAATGGAATTAAAGCCAGCATTCAAAGAAAATGACTCTGGCCAGTGGCAAATTAAAATATAAAAGATTTTATAATTAAAGTGGATTTTTATTGCTTATATCTCCATGGTGGGTTTCTTTTATATTTTGGTTACTAGTCAAAGCACTACAGCTTTATTTATTTTTATTTTATTTATTTTACATTTGTTGACCGGGCTAGTCTAACTGGACATAAATATCCGTTATCAGTAGAGGCCCGGGGAGAAAAGCTCCAGTACAGGCAGTAAACAATGATTTATTACATAATGCATAATATAAGTAAAACAACACAAGGTAGAATGAAAAATTTGTTTCAACACATAACACATAGTAAAATAGGAGACGAATTTATACTACATACTACTATAAAATGCTTTTAAAAACAGTAAGAGTAACAAATAACACCAAAAAAGTTTACACAGGCAGAATAAAAGATTTCTGGTAAAGCCTAATTCTTAGATATAACTCTAAAACTCTTGGATTTTATCATGAGTAGCTAAGTAAGGGGGGAAAAGGGGGTAAAAATAGTTGAGTGAGAACATGATTTCAGTTGGGATTTGCTCAAGGACACAGCCATTGTGTTTTGAGATGTTCTTTAATGTGTTTTTTGAAAAGAGAGGTATAGTTTTGATTAGTTATTTCTTTTGGGAGTTGATTCCAGATTTTACCAATGGAATTTGAGAGTAATGCATCCCCAGCTTTATTATGTGATTTAGTTAGAGATACTAGGAGTTTATTAGCAGAACGGAGTGTGGCTAGGTTTTTATAAGGTATGATCAGTTTTGTAAGGCTAGGGGTGGCATCAGGGTAGTAAAGGGTCTTATGAATGATGAGTAGTTGTTGATAGAGTAAGTGGTTATTTAGCTCTAACCAGTTTAGAAGTTTGAGGTTAATACAATGGTGAGTTTGTTGGGGAGTAGCAGTAATGAATCTGGCTATGCTATTGTAGCAGATAGAGAGTTTGGTAGTGTTATTTTTGGCTAAGTTAGTGTAGATAGGCGAGGCATAGAAGAGGGTGGAGATCAGGTGTGTTTGAGCAATGGTTTTTCTAGCTTCTGGGGTAAGAAAGGGTTTAATTCTGTAGAGTGTTCCAATTTTTTTGTTGACAGTTTTAATAGTGGTATTAATGTGTTCATCAACATTTAGATGATTATCAATAGTTACACCTAGCAGTCGAATTGGTCTTATCAGGGTTTATACTGGTTGCATTATTTGAGGAGATAGTAAAGAGAGGTGTGGGAGATTTATGAGTGGGAGTAAAGAGAAGCTTGGTTTTTTTGGGGTTAAGGAAGAGGCAGTGTTGCATGAACCAATTTTCGACATAGTGAAAGACAGATTGGGTGAGGGACTGGAGGGAGGGAAGATTTTTAGCAGTGCAGATTAATGTTGAATCATCAGCATATTGAATGCAGGTGGCTTGTGGTATATTCAAATGTAAGTCATTGATGAATAAAGAAAAAGAAGGGACCTAGGATTGAACCTTGTGGAACTCCAATATTAACTGGGAGTAAGGAAGATAGGTTGTTCTCCCAAAGGACTGCTTGTTGCCTGTTATGGAGATAGCTCCTAAACCACTGTAGTGAGTGTGGGCTAAGAGAATAAAGGTTAAGTTTGTCAAGAAGTATATTGTGGTTAACCATATCAAAGGCTTTGGACAGATCTATAAAAAGTGCTGAGGAGAAGCAATTATTGTTTCTATTATTGTTTATGGAGTCAGAGAAGCTTTATATTAGTTGGTTTGCAGTGGTGGATTAAGTTTACCTTTGGGCTGTTTTCAAGCCATAGGCTCCTTGCACACATTTTAAGACTATGCATACAAGCATGAATTCTTTGATTCACCTTCCTGATTGTATCACATTACATTCCTTGTATAATACAGCACCACTTGTTTGAATGTGTTTCAAATTTTAGTTTTGAACATTTATCCAGTAAGCAATGAAATGCATGAACCAATAATGACAAAACTGCCCATTTTAGAACATTTCAACCATAAAAGGCCACTCTGCCATTGCAATCCACCAATATCAGTCAATATGCACATTCTATCCAGAAGTAAAAGTACTCTGAATAATCCCAAAGTAAAGAAATCTGTAACTAATGAAGAGGTTTCTACTGCAAACAATTTTACATTTCAGTGTTTCATCTACAAATTCAGTAGCTAATGCCCTTGAAGAATCAATTGCTTATGTTACATTAGAAAAAGTTGGTAAGCTGGTAATTTTGCAACAGGGAATGGCTGGATAAGTGGGCATCTCATCCAAAGGAGGTCACACTCAGGAGTTCAGCAGCCCACCCATTAACGTGCACCGCAGTATCAGCAATCCATCTACATACATGGTGTGGGAGTTGAGCCCACAACTTTCTGCATCAAAGGCAACTATGTTACCTATTGTGCTACTAACAGTAATTTTCACTCTATAGCACAAACACTGACTGCCATTTGCTTAATAAGACAGTTGCCCATTGAAAACAGACAAGCAACATGCACTTCTTTTTCCTTGAAGCTCACAATTCCTTAAAAATACTCTGAAAGTCAAAATTACTTGAAAATGCACTGAAACTCACAATTTCTTCAGCATTCTGGTAGTTAATGTAGAGGATTCAGGCTCTTTCTCCAATAAAACTCAGAATTCCTTGAGAAGTCTGGAAGTTGGTATAGAGGATTTAGGACCTTGTTTCCTATAACCAAGGTACAGGGTTTAAGCCTGAGTAAATTAATTGACTAATCTGTCATTCTTAACTTGGGCATTACACACACACACACACACACACACACACACACACACACACACACACACACACACACACACACACACACACACACACACGCCATCAGAGCAATCAACTAGTCATACCAGTAGCTTAAATAAACTAAGAGCAATATGTGACTCAAAAGAACCAATACATTCAGAACAAAATGCATTTCATTTGTTTTTGTACAAGGCAATTATCTGTATAAAGACAAATAATAACAGATTAATAAATGTTACCCCAATAAAATTATGTTCATGCAGAAACATTTCTCCAAAAGAAAAGAAAAAAATATAAGCTATCTACAATAACAAAATAAAATTAATAAGTATATACAAATATATTTGCCTCTGTTGAAATGTGAAAATGTATAATAACAAAAGATATATAGAACTACCCCAAACAAAGATTTTCTCCAATATTATTCTTGATTGATTTATTTTGGGGCAACATTTTTTAATATGCTCTAAATATAGACATGCCCCGGGATTCATGAAGCTTGCGCCAGGCGCAGGCATAGCTTAGGCAGTATAATGCCAAATATGGCTGCCGAGCGATTCAGGTATGACCCAATTCCACGTACACTACTGGCGTACACCAGATCTGCGCAGCCCTCGGCTTAGGTATGCTAATCACCCCATGCGCAGTGCCGCACCATGCAAATGAACGTACATAGCGATTCATGAAGTGGTGCAGGCATAGCGTAAGCCCACAGAAATGTAAACCAAAAAACACAGTTTACATTTTTCCAAACAGAACATTGGAGCTATGAAAGTGGACCAGACTCATGTATTACAAAGTTAACATATGCCAATGGCTAAATATACAGCCAATGGCATAAGAACAGATGTACAACACCTAAAATCAACATTTAATGTCATGTCCACAGTAACGTAAAGTACAACCGCAGGGCATGTGTGCGCAAACGGGAACATAAAGAAAATATATACAAATGTCATAAAATCGCAATGTAATACAAATCATGATTTCACCATAATACTCAATGGTATGCATGGTACAAATGAGGCAGGTAATAGTGAATCGCAAATGTCCCACCGGACTAAGGATGCACCATATGGCGCAGCACTACAACACAAAGGAGTGGTCTAGAGGTATATATGACATCAGCAGTGGGGTGTGCCACCGTAGCTGTAAGCACATTGGAGCAATGCAAATCTGGCCTGGCCATTGCTAAGCAAAGCCACAGGACAGGGGTGGGGAGGTAGGTATAGCATCGTTTAGCTGAGCGCACATATGGTACCTGAAAGCGCATGTGTACGGGGATGAAAACGTGCCTGAAACCCGGTAAGTGGACGCATGCGCCACACACCATAGCTCAAACAGGAAGGTTAGGGGAAGAAAATAAGGAAATGCCGCAGTAGAGTAATTGGAGTACAACTGAGCAATTAACACCTATTAACTCACAGTGGGCAATTGACAGCAGCTGACAAGTCTTCTCACAGAAACCTGGAAAAACAGGATAGGGGAGGTGTCGGATTGCAAAGAACAGAGAATTGTCATAGCAGAGCAAAGCAAACCTGCAGCAGACCGGCCATAGAACACATTACGCAAGATAAGCCAGGTTTAGGAAAGTACAAATGAAAGCTGACTGCTGGATGCATGCCAGAAAATGGGAGGTGAAACGTGAAGAAATGTAAAGGGAAGGGCAAGAGGTAATCCACGGCAGCCAAATGTAATTCAACACCAAAGGCACCACAATAGTAGTTCCTGTCATAAAACACATAACATACCCTGTAGCTACGATCGTACATACACACCCTATGACATCATCAGTGTTCACAGCACAATACTATAAAGTGTGAAAGCACCTCACACACACCTGTGTATTCCCAGACACTACACCATAGGTGTTAACATACGGGGAACTTTTACAATGTACATGTTGGGAGCTGCCATAGCTGTGATTCATCACCATGTGTTAGTGACTGAAGGTGTTGTGGAGGATAATGCTGACAACCACCACATGCCCCGAAGGAGGAGAAGAGTGTTCAGACCAAGAGTAACCTACCAGGGGCTACATGATCTGGATATAGTAGACCGTTGCAGGGTGGACAGGGACATCTTACAGCAAATAGTTGAGCTGTGCCAGCCACGCCTGAGATCCAGAAACAACAGAGGGGAACCCATCCCAGTGGACACGAAGGTATGTGTAAGTTTGTGAATACTAGCCACAGGTACCTTTCAAAGGCAAACTGGAGATATAATGGGGATCTCACAGGCATCAGAATCCAGGGTACTACACCAGTTCCTGGATGCCATGTTACCACATGCCAATGAGCATATATACTTCCCCAGAACTCAGGAGGAGTTGGCCAGAAATATGCGTCTCTTCCACCATGTGGCACACTACCCGGAGGTACTCGGTGTGATAGACTGCAAGCATATACATATCAAGTCACCACCCGTTGAGCATGGTAGGCACTACATAAACCACAAGGAACACCACTCCATCAAATGCCAGGTCATGTGCAATGCCCAGGGCATTATCATGGATGTGTGTGCTGGCAGCCCTGGAAGCTACCATGACTCCCACATCTGGCCTGCCTCACAGCTGTATCAGGTATTCGTCAGGGGGGACATCGCACATGGCCACCTTGTGGGGGATGCTGGCTATGCACTGGAGCCGTGGATGATGACTCCCATCAGAAATGCACACACACCCATGCAAGAACGCCATAATGAGGCACACGCTCAAACCAGAATCATCATAGAGCGTGTGTTTGGGATGCTGAAATCATGGTTCCGTTGCTTGGATATATCTGGTGGAGACTTGCAGTACTCTCCAGGCACGTGTGCCCACATCTTCATAGTATGTGCCATGCTACATAATATGATCCTGCAGAAACAGCTGCAGCAGGGACATAATGGTGAAGGCCCTTACAGCCCACCACAATTGACAAGGCCATCACAGGCACAGAGGGATTCAGACCATGAACACCCTGTGCCAGCCCCAGTAGGCAGACAGATGCGTGCCCAATATGCCTATGCCTTGGCAAAGAGGGAACGTATAGCACATACTCTGACAGTGTAGGCCCCTATGGACTGACACACCTCTCCACCTGCACACACAGTAAAATGGATGGCACACACACACACGACCACCTGTAAATTGTAATGTATAGGTGGCCTACTGTGTGAATCCTACATAGGCAGCCCTCAACCATTGCACACACAACAGCTATTGGAACAAGGAATGTCAACATCTGAACAGTACACGCACCTATCAGCATATGTTGGTACTGTATGTATAGGTTCCTAGGTAAATCGGTAGGTTCACGCCAGATTGTCAGAGGCCATTCATCAATCGAGGCAAACAGTGTCAGCTGTCGCCACCACATCGAGTAACCAACTGACCCTCAGTGGAGCAGAGCCAATTGCAGGATCCATGTGTGTAATCACTGTTCCCCACACACTCTGCATGGATTCCCTGGTGTGTAAATGAGTGGCTCCATACAATGTAATCATGGATGTAGTGGCTAAGCATGGTGTGTACCCATGACAGGTATCTGTCACCCCAGCATGCTCCAACTATGGTTGTGTGAAGGTGTAGCACATTATAGTGTGTGGCTCACTGTGACATACATTACCAATGCTGGGGCACATCCATTAAACATCACTTGGACATACCATTAATAGGTCTCATCCATATGTAAACTAACTAAGTTACCCATTTGATTGCAGTATGGAGTAACAGCCATAGTACAGTCCACATACAAAACGCCATAACACGTGTACAAATCCCAGATGCCCAAGTGGTAAATGCACTGACTGTCGTGCATGTTCCCGGTACCACGTCCTGCAAGGTACAAATAATGGATGGTGGATGCAGGTCATCAGATCAGGTTTAGCACATGTTAGTGGGAATATGCATTGCCCAGTGCTAGTAAGCGTCATTTAAACATGACTATACGGATATGCGCGAAACAGGGCTAAGCTTCTCTGAATATCACGCAGATCACAGTCAATGATGTCCAGAACAGGTGAAACTAGCATTATTCACCACTGTACTAATAGTGCCTGCTCTGATGGGTAAAACCACCACTGCCAGGGGTAGAACACGCAATCATGTACACAATCACCTAACACTAAGCTACCCAAGATGTACCAATGGCAGGTGTGTAATGTGACAGGTTCAAACACAAAAGTGTGGAGTCCAGGAAACAGTATACACCGACATGTACACAATGAAAGGTGTATTCTCCCTCTCCCTCTCTCTCTTATATATATATATATATATATATATATATATATATATATATATATATATATACATATATATATAAATATAATAGAGATAGAAAGGGAGATAGAGAGGTATATGTTGATATATACAGATTCACCTATATCTGCAAATATATAGATAGGTCAATGACATGTACACAACCATGGAGGTAGAAATAAATAGGATACTGCCAACTATGGAATGTGTCATATACCGACACGAGTAATCACGAGGCTTAAAGACTGAAAGAACACAGTACCGGAACACTGGAACCGCGTGTAATATTATCACGATATTAAGGGACATTTAGTTATAGCTGCCAGTGTTGCGGTCCACGTAGTACTGTGTTCAACTGTGTTTGTGATTGCTGTAGTCTGTGTATGTGTGTGTTGAGGGTACCGTGTGCATTTCCATGGGACTGTAATGTGTGTGTGTGTGTTTGCATTGTGTGTCTGTTAGTGCTAACTCAGAGGTAGAGCAGTACGGTAGGTGTGGTCATAGTTGGCTGTAGGCATACGGTACCACCTGTCCCACTTTAAGAGGGACAGCCCTTCCCTGGGCAGTTGTGTCCTGACAAAAAATATTAAAAATGGCAAATGTCCGAGATTGTAGGACATAATTATGTCCCATATATTATGTAACAGTTGCATTAAATAGTTATGCCTGTATCTACAAAACATAAACGTTACATGAAATATGATAAGTAGCTAAAGTGCTACAAGAATAAGTATGTATTCAGGATAAAAGTATGTTCTATCCTGTGTACTGACCGTGGGCATGTGTCTGCCTGTAAACACCAATGTGTGTCCTGCAAATGTCCCACTATGGCCATTTGAAAAGGTGGCAACCCATGCCAAAGAGGCTCAGTCACCAACACAACTGCAATGAGTGCAAATATCTGTAACAGAAATACACGTGACAGCTGTCATTTAGTAACATTCCTTTACATATTGCTGTTTTTCTGGAGGTATGGAAGTATCAACCTCACCTGCATACTATATAGAAACCAATTAAC
This sequence comes from Protopterus annectens, assembly GCF_019279795.1. Lineage (NCBI taxonomy): Eukaryota > Metazoa > Chordata > Ceratodontiformes > Protopteridae > Protopterus > Protopterus annectens. The sequence goes on along the minus strand of NC_056735.1, from coordinate 1,930,259,950 downwards.
AATGGCTCAATGTATAAGTCCGTAACAACCATAGTTCAGTCTACTAAGTGACAGGTCTTCAATTAGGGAAGGAGCCCACACACATATATGGAATATGTAGGAATGCAGTCCCCACAAACCTGTATATGCTATGTACACCCACCTACATCTCCCCCACACCCGAAACAATTGCAATACAGACTGTAATAACATCACAAACATCCACTCACTCAATTACATCTGCAGAACCATTAACATACCTTGTGATAGACACATTTGTAAAGGTGCCATGTGAAATTGTAGCTGTTGTATAATGGAACAGACGGCGACGTTACAGGATTTGTTTGCAATAGTCCCTTATCAGATGGTTGAGATGACAGGTACACTCACATGTAGAACCACATACTCTAGCCATCACACACAATCCACGGGGGACATGAATTCAAAATATCCGTGTCTCTACAAATATCAGTTGCAATTCCTCACAACAAACACAACAAAACATATACAGGCTGTCTCTCTGAAGGTAGGGCAAAAGGGCAACACCCAAGTGGAAAATTAAATTATACTCCACTGTTGCCATGTAATTGGCGAATGGAGTAACTGCACAGCTGATGTGCATGTAATAATTTACTCAAGAACACCAATTGGTGGCAGGAAACCACATGTTACAGGTATCGATGTATATAAGGATGACTTGCCATACATTCAAACCGTATGCTCATACCATAGAACTGTTTAAACAGTAAAGGTGTAAGAGAGATATTTACGAAGATTCAGAATGCTAACAAGGTATGTAGAACACTCAGTATGTTAGTGTACGTAGAGCCTGTTTTATATTAATTAAAAGTGTACACAATCCATAAAGTGGGAAAAGGTATTCTGTAGTGATGTCTTGTTGAGCGTAGCAACGCTTGTAGAAATTGTGTGTCCTGCTGTGGGCCACAAGGTAAACATCACATACACCACAAGGGATGTTACATGAGGGATTTAAACAGAACAAAGTACGTGCCATAGCAGGGGATAGTATACGTTGATATACCATCACAGTAGGCATGTGTATGGGCATATAACGACAATAACATGCCTAAGGTGGTCCTGCTGTGCAAGTATGCTTTGTATTATGGGATAATGTGTAAAATATGTGTAATGTACAGTATTGTAAGTAGATATGTCAGATATTCTACACAGCACAACTGTTATATCATGCAAACAAAAGGTATCATCAATTGGCATGTATGATACACAATAACAGGATACATATGGCTTGTAGTCACGGGACACTGTAACAGCATGATAGCTAATTGAAATGGAAAAGCAACTCAATTAACAAAGAACATGTAATAGCTTCACAGGTACATAGTGAGGTACTATGCTGTCTGGCAAGTCTATGTGTAAGCCCAACTACAGTGTTTACACCGGCGGCACCTCTCTAGGGTAGTGTCCTGTCTGTGAACAGCAGAGCCATGTGTTACCTGCACCTCTGTACAGTACAGCCACTGCAGTGATCCCTGGTGTATCAGTGTGACCGCCTACAGAGTCACCTATGACTGGTGTGTTGGGTATGTTATAACACCCTATTGGCTGTAGTTGATGGGCACACATGAGTCTGTGGGCTATAAGTAATTGTTGTTGTGTTTGCTAATGGGGGCTGCCTCTGGTGTCTACACAGAGTATGGAGAGGTTCTGAAAATGTCTTACTCATACTATTTGTGGCCTGTGGTGGTGGAGATCTAGTGAGACTATGTGATGAGTGGGATGTGTTGCAAATGTTAAACGTCCCCACATGAATGTCAGGTCCAGTCTGGGTTGGTGAGAGCATTACCCCCAGCATGGCCACATATGTGCATCTCCCACAGGCTGTAGTGTAGTATGTTGGGAGGTGAGCATTGACTGTGTACATGAGACAATTGTTCTATTGCCACATGTTTGCCATATTCATCATATAGACAGGCAATAGCACTGGTATGTGACACTTGGACATGCCTGTATATTCAACCATGTCTCACAAGATATGTGAGTTACGTGTGTACAACAGCTGTTGTACTGTAAGCAAGCTGGAAATGTAAGGACAGACAGTGTACTTGTAAGACATGAGTTGGAAAGGGTGTTATAGTAATCAGTAGCTCATGAAGTGCTCACATGTTCTGAACAAGTGCTGAGCATGAATATGCAATACAGATAGGGTGTTGGATAATATCAACCCACTGCAACCCACAAGTGGAGACAACAGTCATAATTGGAGGCACTGCACTATTACCCTGCTGAGTATGGTCTGCAAGTCTATGAACCTTTATCAATGTAGATGTTAGCAGTACAGAAGTAGATGACAGTACGGATGATTTCACACTGCATAGCATACCTGTGACAGGTCATAGGACATCATCACCCATACCGTGTTCCAGCTACACTGAGTATACTAGATGTACCTTCGTTTGTCACAGGAGTGTTCTACCAGTGGCCTGTTGACAGAAGCAACACTACAAAATGTGTCTGAGTGACATGTGCATATCACACCAGTGGCAGCTACTGTAAAACAGGGTTAATGTTGTGTACTCCCCCCTCAGTGTAGCCCATACCACACAGACAAATGGGAGGCATCTGTGTATGTAAGGATGTGAATGTCCATGACCTAGGAGCAATAGCTGTCTCAGTGTTGTGGACAACATACAGAATGGGCTTTGTGGGTGAGGTGTGTGACATATGTGGACAATCTGACAGCTGATAATAGCATTGTCACTGCTAGGTGAATAACCCTGTACCCATTAACTACCACCTAGGCAGCAGTCAACATTATGGACACTGTGTAAGGGATGGTGCTGTGCAGTTCACCTCCCTGAGTTGTTGACATCTCCAGGCCTATTAGATAGTCATACGTGGCACCCATGTCATGACAGGGTGCCATCCATGAGCATGGAGATCATTGCACAGGCATACTCAGCACTCGGGTGACCAATATCAGATCACATATCACCTTTAAGGGGTATTGGCCATGCATGGATGGCGATACCAGCCTTCACAATCCTCACCTCTACTATGCAGCATGCTGGCTACCTTGCATAAGGACATGTGCTACACTGTGATGTTGGACATGCTACACATACATATCCTGATCTGAAAGACACGCATCATGGACAGCCACCATCCTACTACAAGGATCGCCACATGCTGGACAGATCCCTGTGCCATACATGTTACATACTCCTGCCATACCATGCAACCCTGTCCATCAAAGCTGCACATGTCATCTCTGTCATACATGGTGCGATGACCGCATGGTAGATGTATTATTAACTGTGTGGATCAGTAATGTGGCACTGATGCACCTCGAGGTGGCAAAATGGCTGTCTGATACAGCTAGAAAACCTTGCCCTTACATGCCATAGATGATAACCATTCCTGCGCATGATGTCCAGCTAGCCATTGTCCCATGTCTCTCACATGTGCAACACAGGCGATACGTGGCAGGATGTTGAACTGCTGTACAGTGCCGTGTAGATGTATATGGAAAAACACATGCATGTAAAGGTTTCCATGTGTATGTCTGCATTGTCACTGCTCATGTCCACTAAGGCAGTGAATGTGTTGATATGTGACATATACACAGCATCAAGGTCAACAGCATTACTGTGGACACATCCAGGCATGTGCTGATAGGTAAGAACACCAGTATAGGCAAACAGACATGCCCACATCAAGACAGCATTCACATGGAGTATGAACAATGTAATGAGGGGACACACATATATGGTGATGATATCCAGTGCATAACGATTTGCAAAGATAACTGTTCAGATGTACTAGATTTAATACAAATGTATGTGCAGCTGTATCTCTGTACATCTCTGTGATACTTTGACCTGTCTCCATCATTATGTCTTCCAGATAATGCCTCATTCATGCTTGCCAGCGTATAGCCTCCAGGAGGATGATGCCCTCATCCCGTAGCTCCATGAGAACTATGAGGTGTTGTTCAGCCATGTGCCACAGCTTGCCCAGCAGCATGACAACCTGTGGCAGGACCTTCACAGAAGGGTTAATGATGTGGGTGGCCATAATCGCACCTACCAGCAGGTGCACAGACACTGCATGGACCTGATCCGACATGCGAAACAGCGTGCCAATGCAATCACCAGGGAACAAAGTGAAACAGGTGGTAGCCCACCAACCCAGCCCCCACTCACACACACCGAGGAGCTACTGGCTGGCCTGGGGACACCCTCAGAACAGCATCCACAAACACTAGCTGCCATTGTGGAGGTGGGTGTCTCCCAATCAATGAGCCTGGAGTTGCCTGGTAAGTCACTACTGCACATATGACTATTATATCCCATTTAGTTGCATGTGTCACTGTACAATATGTAATGTAACATCATATGCAAGGTATGTTTACACACATGCCGCATACTACAGTATGCTACCCTGTGTATGCACATATGTGCATACTATATGCTATTGTACAGGCAAATGTGTTAACATGCACAGTGCACCCTGTGACTGTCATACAGTCATGGATAATGTTCAAACTACTGTGTCACCCCTATACAGGTACCTCTGGCATGCTGCACAGACATCAGTCCGTTGCAGGTGAGATAGTTATCAGTATCAGGCATGTTAATGCATATATCTATACATCATGTGGCCAGTTAACACATGTACACATATGGTCTAATCACGATATACAGGTTGCATCTGTCATCATTCACACTGGCTACCCATGTGCAATATATACAAACTAAATGAAACACCGACATGAAACCACAGTACCTGTCATTGCTAGATATGTGGACAGCTGTGCATACAATGGTGGAGGTGTTCATTGTAGGCATATGTACTATACATTGGAACAACACATGTGTGGTACGCAAACAGTACCACATAGTGAGCTGGGATATGGGCAGCCCACAGGAGTCACCATTGTGTAATATGCCCCTGCAATGGGTGTACACATTGTGATGTGCCAGCTGACATGTCCCAGACAGGAAGTGTTCCAGCTGCAATATTGTCTCGCTGTCCCATAGTACATACCCCACATACCAAACATACAACCCGTTGTCTGCATGGTCCCGTGGACAATTACATATCTGACATCTATGGGTGTATGTCATATGGGACAACACAGACATGTGAGATAGACGGCCATCACAAACATTTGGTCAACACATGTTCACACATGACCATGGAGGATGGCCAGAGACATGTAGCCACACAGTAGTTGTGATGTGTATACACCCTGTTGCACATTGTCCACACATGGTCCAACTATAGCCTTAGTTGACTGATTATATAGTTGATGTAGAACACTGGACATCCTAAACGCCTGTGCACAGCTCGTCGAGGTGTCACTTAATTCGACCATATAAGATGTGTTGAACATCACGACTGTGTCATAGCTTGACAATAGTCACCTGTACAGCTTCCACAGACATTAACACCACATCAGGCCACAGATACCGTATATTTCCCTTGCTGCTGTAAGACATCATTGTTAGCCGTGCACCTCATGTGTGTGGTACATTAATGCCATTTGGGACATGGTGTATTGGCAAGTCTGCCATGTGTGGATATGGTTGCCAGGCAGCTAAGACTTTGTGCAGGGGTGTCATCCGTAGGTCTTCCTGTAACCTGTCACATGACACAGCATGGTTTGGTGTGTATACACCTCAGCGACGTGGGTCACAATCCACAGTTAGATAATTTGTATGCACACAATTATGGCTATGCACTGTGTGAGTATTTCACACTGTAAAGCACTATAGATGCCTCATGATGCCATGCAATGGCACAGTGTCTGTAGTTCACGCTGTATAGCAATGTAGATGCCACACACTACCCTTCAATGCTCATGCACATTTGCTAAAAGTGCATTCTATTTGTAGGGCATACAGACAACACTGCAATGTGATACCCATTACAACACTGTACATGTGTCAGGACACCATTGTGTCAGACATGTATGCATGTCAATGCACACATCAGCAGATTACATGTCAAAGTCACTTAGCCATGTGTACTGTTAACCTGTGCTGGTCCACATGGTGTATCATAGGGTTGCATGCTTACTACCATGATTGTGTGAACTGCATGGCTACTAATATGACACCTGCTTGCTGTTGTGTGCAACCCAGGGATGTATGCTAACTACCACTATTAATGTCTGTGCTGCATGCCATCTACTGTATCACATGCATGCTGCATGCCGTCTGTCAAATCACATGCATGATGTGACTGTGTGTCTGTGTGTCTGTGTGTCTGTGTGTCTATTGTAATGCAGAGTCTTTCTTTGCATTCACAGGTGATGTAGGTGCGTTACCCTCCTGCGGTCCATCTGATGTAAGTGTCCCCACAGATACTAGCAGTGATGAACATATGCATGAAGTACAGGCAGGGTTGTCAGGGGCTGAATCTGTGCCAATGGTTGCCATCCCAGCTATGTCCCCCTCTTCCCTGCACACAGTTCTCATTCCAACACATACCCCATCACCAGTGGCCATAGAGGAAGCACAGTCCGCGTGTGTTAGCTCGGAACAGGAACATGTGGTGGCTACTGAAGGTGTGTCTCCACACCATAGTGTCAGTGTAATGACTGCAGATGTGCCACACAGGCATGTGGCCAGTGCTGCTTGTAGGAGGACCTCTGGCAGACATGCACCTGCAGGACAGAGCGTAGTAGCTGGTGTCACTAGATGCATTTTTCAGACTGTAATGGTGGCACAGGCACGTGCTGAACAGCAGAACAGTGAAGGGCAGAGGCTTCAGAGGGCTGCTATCCGTACTCTAAACGACAACATCCAGGCATTGGCAAATGCTCAGCAGCAGATTGCTGATGTTCTGGACAGGCGATTGGGTGACATGGTTGGAATCCTTGACAGTGGCATGGCAATCCGCGAGCGTGAGCTGTCTGTGCTGGAACATCTGGTAGGAGTGAGGCATAGGCCACGTGGACATAGGCCAGCTACACCATCTCACCATCTAGTGCAGGTCAAAGTGAACGAGCCAACTCACATGCCTGCTCCCATAGTGCCGGTAGCAGTAGCAGTGCAGCTGGTGCTGCGCTGTCCACACCAGGACACAGCAGGCCATGGGGACATGGCCTGGGCATTCCCAGTAGGGACACTGTTCCAGTAGACAAGTGTCATCAGACAGTAGCCAATCTGTACATCTGCCTGGTAGTGCCCATGCAACCCCTGGCAGGCACAGGTCATGTGGCCATGGCCGGACACAGTGAGCTGTACATCCTGGTCTGCACAATCTGGAGCTGTCAATAATACCCCTGTATAGACCTGACAAAAGGCAGAACTGTGTGCACACATACACGCACACAGCAGAAACATCTGTAGTGCACCGCAACACCCACATGCATATCGACCACACATGTCCAATCAGATCACCGGATGTTGCCCACACACATGATGTCATCCACTGGTGCAGCCTATGCCCCTGGCAAACATTATCACCCTGTGCATATGATGATGCCTGTGCCACATCCCTGTCATCCACACCATTGGTGCAGGGACATGCTCATATGGTCTGATGTACAGGGTGAACAGAATAGTGAGATAAGTATATATGACATTAGTTGTGTATGGTTGACACGCACCAGACATACCATGTAGTAAGGTTTATAATGCATTGTTATATGTTCACAGTATGTGTCTTGGTAACAATGGTAACAGCATGTTGGTAATCATGCCCTGCTTCCCTCCTTAAAATACAATTGCGTGTGCCATTACATTACAGTGTTTGCAGTTGGAGTGCATTGTTGTATGTGTCTTGGTAACAACAGTAACAGCATGTTGGTAATGATGCCCTGCTTCCCCCCTTAAGGTCTACTTGCATGTGCCAATAAGTAGCAGTGTTTGCAGTTTCACATGTGTAAATGTGGAGTACTCACAGGCATGTATGGTAATACCAGCATGCTATACGTACCCTCAACCTCACTGTTAGAAAGGCTACCATTCCACAGATGCCCACACATCTACTGATCCATAAGCATGTGGGCTGTTTAATAGGCTACAGTGGCTAGAGATGTGACGTCCATACCAGGTCACATCACAGGTATGTTGACATCGTACGGGGGGTTTACACAGCGGTCTGGCCGATGATAACGCTAGAGGCCACTTGATAGCATGAGGCCTAACTGTGTAGCAGTAATACCCTGTCACATTACAGGATGATAACACACACACACAGACATACACTGAAACACACAGTAACATGCCCACACTCACAGGGTCAACAGCACTATAACACACACTTGATAGTGTTGAGGTGAGGACCCCTGCCTATGTGGTAATCACCCTCACAGTACTCTGCACCCACATGATGCGACACAGAGAATGAACATGTACAGGTAGCCAGTAAGGCTGAGACCAATGGCATCAACAAGGTAGTAGACTGCATCACCATGAGGGGTTAGGGATCCTGTCTGTTCTGTATGGTAGCCTGCACCCTCACTCTATGCACCAGACAGCCACACACACACACACACACACACACACACACACACACACACACACACACACACACACACACACACACACACACACACACACACACACACACACACACACACACACACACACACACACACACACACACACACACACACACACACACACACACACACACACACAATGTGGAGTCCACAAATGTCATTCACATACAGATAGCTGACATGTGTGATACACACACCACCCCTGCCTATGTCATGTTTTCCACACTGCAGTATATACAGATCTTTACAACAGTGTACAGGGGTGTGTAACAATTGGAATGTATTCCCCACCATATGTGGCATATATGGTCACACAAGCAAACACACATGGCAATACTGTGAATGATACACCTGCTATACGATGATACTTCTGACAGACATGCAGCAGTATTGGCCGCATTATGTGTACCAACGCTACCTTCTGCAATTGTGCTGCTATATGCACACGGGAGGATGTAAGTGTTACAGGTGTCAAGTGACTTATAGTAGGTAACACCCTGACCGCTGTGTAGGTTGTATGTCTTCACCGTCAAGTAACAGTAACATAGTGTACTGTTTGCACATGTAATGGTAGGATGGCTTGTGACTCTCCTGTGAGCCGTCTTCAGCAAACATCCATCTGCAAAGGTGGATCACCACTTTATGTACACACATGCATCCATACCTGATGTACATCCTACCGTACTGTCAGTATTTCACCATATACAGGTGTCAATGATGGGGCTGCATTGCAACTGCATGTTGTAGTTAGGCACAGATGAATTACATACATCAGCTACTGCACATGCATGGTAGCTGCATGCACACCACTACATGTACATGTGTGTTGGTCCTACATGCCTGTCATGTAGCCATGTTTGTATGCATTGCAATTGGTGGACATGTGTGATGACATACATAACACATGGACTGTTGTATGATATGATGGTTGTCATGGGTAACTAGTACAGAGGGAATGTTACCTCAGTCAACATTGCTACCTTATGTACTGTTAGCATTAAGCAGCCATGGACCTACCTTCCATGTGCATGCGTGTGATTGCTGTAGCCACTTGTCTGCACGGAGGACAGCAAAAGCTACGCTATGTACATATGTGTTGTGTGTGTGTGTGTGTGTGTGGTCCATGTACATATCCACTGCGATTACATGTATGTCATATCCAAACATGTGTGTTCTTTGGTGTACAGCGACGGTCATCTGTTACAGCTGTGTAAGACCCAGAGCCCCTGTTATGTGTAGAGCCGACCTGGTTATGAACAGTGGTATCATTGCATTGCATAACACATGATAGAACCCTGTCAGTACATGTGTAGTCTGCACAGTTGCTGTAGACCTATGTACAGTCCACTGGTCATGAGTCATATGGTGTTGTGGTAATATATGGATGTGTGTTGCTGGTCCAAAGACATGGTGATGTCTGAGGGCTACATAGTAAAATGTGGCACTTACCTCTGTGATCTGCACCTGAGACATCTGTGATGGCTCTTGAGTGTGTACTGGTCAGTACATGTGAGTGGCCTTCATGTACGTGGGGACAGTAACACCATACTGTGACCTTCCGTGTTTAGAATCCATGTGCATGCAAGACAGCCCTTCGCTACTACTAAGTGTGTGAACATGCCCAGTACGCCGTTGCATAGATGGACACACACAGTACATTCAAAACGGTGCCCTTCCATGTTTAGAATCCATGTGCATGCAAGACAGCCCTTCACGTCTACTGTGTGTGAGCATGCCCAGTACGCTGTTGTATAGATGGACATACAGTACATTCCAAACAGACGTGTGATACTAAGTGTGTGAGCATGCTTAGTGACACCTTGTGTTGGTGATGTGCCTCTGTGTATGGGCATGGCCATTGACATCCTGTATAGCGATGGTGGTCATCCAGGCAACAGATGTCCATACCCCACGTCAGGATGGATTCCTACACTGAACACACTGGGTGACTGTCTTGAAGGGTGTACTGTCGGTGGCATGTCTCGTATCTATGTAGTGTTGTAATAGTGCTCCGTAGATAGGCAGTTGTCCCGCTCACACCACTGCCGTGTGTTTGTCTACATCTACGTTGGGACAGTAATATGCTTTTAGACTGCTCTCTCTCTATACATTCCCTATTGGCGTCTTTGCCTTTGCGGATGATGTCATCCACCTAGAAGTATGCCTCTGGGAGTGCTGTGCTGTGCTCCAGTAATCTCGGTAGTGCATTCTGTAACTGTGTAATGGTGTAGTGTGATAAGGTAGTTAGGCGTATGATCGACTCCCTGCCCTGCAAAGTGTGTGTGTGTGTGCATGTTTCTAGTTGCCTGGGGACAGAGTAATGCTTTTAGATGGCTCACTCCCCATACATTCCCTATTGGTGTCTTTGCCTTTGCGGATGATGTCATCCACCTAGAAGTATGCCTCTGGGAGTGCTGTGTTCCAGTAATCTCCGTAGCGCAGTTTGTAACTGAGTAATGCTGTAGTGTGATAAGGTAGTTAGGTGTATGTTCGACTCCCAGTCCTGCCAAGTCTGTGTGCGTGTGTTTTTCCAGCTGCCTGGGGACAGAGTAATGCTTTTATACGGCTCATTCCCTATTGGCATTTTTGCCTTTGCGGATGATGTCATCCACCTAGAAGTATGCCTCTGGGAGTATTGTGTTCCAGTAATCTCTGTAGCACTTTCTATACCTGGGTAATGCTGTAGTGTGAAAAGGTAGTTAGGTGTATGTTTGACTCCCAGCCCTGCCAAGTGTGTGTGTGTGTTTCCAGTTGCCTGGGAGCAAAGTAATGCTTTTAGACAGCTCACTCCCCATACATTCCTTATCAGCATCTTTACCTTTGCGGATGATGTCATCCACCTAGAAGTATGCCTCTGGGAGTGCTGTGTTCCAGTAATCTCAGTAGCGTGTTCTGTAACTGCGCAATGCTGTATTGTGAAAAGGTAGTTAGGTGTATGTTTGATTCCCAGTCCCGCCAAGTGTGTGTTTCCAACTGCCTGGGGACAAAGTAATGCTTTTATATGGCTCACTCCCCATACATTCCCTATCAGCATCTTTGCCTTTGCGGATGATGTCATCCACCTAGAAGTATGCCTCTGGGAGTACTATGCTCCAGTATTCTCGTTAGCATGTTCTGTAACTGCGTAATGCTGTAGTGTGATAAGGTAATTAAGTGTATGTTCGACTCCCAGTCCTGCCAAGTGTGTGTGTGTGTGTGTGTTTCCAGCTGCCTGGATACAGAGTGATGCTTTTAGACTGCTCACCCCCCATACATTCCCTATCAGCATCTTTGCCTTTGCGGATGATGTCATCCACCTAGAAGTATGCCTCTGGGAGTGATGTGTTCCAGTAATCTCGGTAGCATGTTCTGTAACTGCGTACTGCTGTAGTGTGATAAAGTAGTTAGGTGTATGTTCGACTCCCAGCCCTGCCAAGTCTGTGTGTGTGTGTGTGTGTGTTCCCAGCTGCTTGGGGACAGAGTAATGCTTTTAGACCGCTCACTCCCCATACATTTCCTATCGGCGTCTTTGCCTTTGCTGATGATGTCATCCACCTAGATGTATGCCTGTGGGAGTGCAGTGATGCTGGAACTCGGTAGCACATTCTGTTACTGCATAATGCTGTAGTGTAGTAGACTAGACAGGTAAGTGCTAAATTCCAAGGCATGGCAGGTGTGTGTGTTTGGCAGTTATACCGTATGTGTTGGTATCTGTGGATGGCTAGCTGCAGGATGTGTTCAGTGTGCATTGTTGCTGACCTATATAGTGCCCACATCCCGCATATTCTGCCAAGACACTGGGTTGTCAACACATATATTCGCTAATAGGTCTGGTGAGTAACTGTCAGCAGCCCTACTCTTACCATTGATACGGTCTGACCCATGTGACGCAACAAAACACACGTGCCTTGATAGTAACAACACTACATGATGCAGGTGGCACATGTAGTTTCCTTTTCATTCCTGTCTAATGCATTGCTGTCATGCGGTCTGCTGTTGTGATATAAATGCCATATCTACATATGTGTGTACATGTATATGTGTGTATGTATATGTGTATATATATATATATATATATATATATATATATATATATATATATATATATATATATATATGTCCATGTATATATGTATTCAAATAATATATATGATATATGTAGATATCAAGGTGGACATAGATGACAGCATATATGTCTGGGGACATCAACACTATTGGATGTTTGTGCTGGCTGATCTGTACGTGATAAACTGGGATCTATGTATATCTGCCATGGCGTGGTGGTAATGCACATCATCTGTAGTGTGCAGGGTCATGGGATGTAGTCGTGTAGATACCGGTTATTGTGTTGCTGGGAAGACCATGGGACATCGAATATGGTGATAGTAAGGCACCTGTTGCCAGTTGTGTACGGATCTGAGTGACACTGAGCAGTGGTTATTAATTTGGAGGTTTGGTATGGGTCATATAACTGTTCATTAGAAGACTATACTATGCAGATGAGGTTGACAATAGTGTATCCCATTTATCACCAGGGTGTGATGCTGGTCCCTGGAGTGTATGTATGTAGTCAGCCGTGTGCAGGCCTCGAATATAGCTGACAGCATGGGGGGGGGTCAGGCATACTGTTAGTGCATTGCAGAACTGTGCCTCAATGTATATATATATATATATATATATATATATATATATATATATATATATATAGATATATATAGATATATATAGATATATATGTATGTATATGTATATATATATATATATATATATATATATATATATATATGTATATATATATATATATATATATATATATATATATATATATGTTTAGATATATAATTGCATATTTATGTTATGTCTGTGGATATTTATCTATACATACATCTATCTATCTATATATATATGTATATATATATATATATAAAAGTTACAGCTGTACAAGACAACATACATTTGCTATGCTAATGGCTGCGTACACCCGCGCAGGCGCACTTGCATCTCCTTATTCTGAGTTACATATGTTTACAGGCACTTCTTTAGGATTACATGTGCCTTATTCCTTATGAAAGTATCACTTTGATGGAATCCGGTTAATGGGCCCATGCGAACGCGGTCACCTTTACATGTATAAATGTTGGCTTTACAGCACAGAGGCATTCATTACACAATTAATATGTGCTATAGTCGTACTTGAACTGGGAATACCTTTACATTGGGTGGATGCTGTAACCACTACACTATTGTTGTTCTGGCTCATTTATATGTGTACCCATGGTTCATAGCTACTCTGACATATGCCTCACCGCTTCCCTTACACAGCAGGCATCCATTCTCCTGGTGGGAAAACCGCAGTACTACACTTAGGAAATTCCCTGTTTCCTGCTGCTCTGGACCCATGCTGCATGTCTATTCACTCCAAGGATATTCAGAACTCCTACGCTTATAGTCCTCGCACATACGCGTGTTTGATTGTCAGGGTGTTCATCTGCTGGTCCGGGTTTAGGCTCGGCCGACTGGTGACTAGAACTGCCCTGGCACTGTTCAAAGATCAGAAGTAGCACATGGACATAGTTATTCCAGAGTTTAAAATTCTACCTGTGTTTACAAATGCATGTGTTTGGGCAACTCTGACAACATTATTAGGCTGGCGCTACATAATTTAGGGCGGGGATTGGTTCCACTACATAATGCAGGTCTGGGGGGTGGGGGGTTCCACGTGTTTCCCTTCCCATTTCACTATTTCATTAATTTATAGCTACAATGAATATTATTCTGGACATCAGTTATAAACTCACTACAGGTATGCAATAGTGTGTTTCCCTTCCCATTTCACTATTTCATTCATTTATAGATGCAATGAATATTATTCTGGACATCAGTTATACATTCACTACAGGTATGCAATAGTGTGTTTCCCTTCCCATTTCACTATTTCATTCATTTATAGATACAATGAATATTATTCTGGACGTCAGTTATAAATTCACTACAGGTATGCAATAGTCCTGTCAACAGATGTGACAGTTGGTTGGTGTACTTATGTATACATACCTCTGTGATACTCAGAGACTCGATTCTACAGTGACAGGGACAAGACTATAACAACTCAGGGACAATCGCGGACACTTCTACTATATTAGTACTATTAACTTCGAACGTGTTGACAGATTCGTAGTACTACTACTTTTCTGCAGTTAAATGCATCTATTACTCTTCATTGTTGTAAGTAGTCATTCTCATTCAACATTTTTCCTCCAAAGGTCACTGGCTTTGTGAGTGGTTAAGAGGCTGCCAGTTATTGTGCGAATGCTCTGACCATTGGTAGCGTTGACATTGTCATATGTACAGGTTGGGATGTATTCTGGGGACTAGGGTTGCCACCTTTTCAAATGGCCAAGATGGGACATTTTCGGAACACACATCAGATTTTACAGGCCGACACATACCCTTGGTCAGTACAAAGGATAGAACTTTATTTATTTGCCTACATAAAAGCCTATTGTTGTAGTGGTTTAGTTGCTTATTCTGTTTCTTGTAACATTTAGGTATTTTAGATAGAGAAATAATTATTTTATGCAACTATTACATAACATATAGGACATCATTATGTCCTACAATCTCAGGACATTTGCCATTTTTAATATATTTTGTCAGGACACAACTGTCCACAGAGGGACTGTCCCTTGCAAAGTGGGACAGATGGTAACCCTACTGGGGACACCAGATTGTTTGGGCCAACACATAGCCATGGTCAGTGCAGGTTTAGAACATTCATTTGTTTCCTAGCTGTGAGCCTATATCTTTGGCACTTTTCTTGTTTGCCTATTTCTTGTAAGAATTACGTTTATTCTATCCTGATGTAACCACTTTAGGCAACTGTTACATGTAGTATGGTACATAGTTATTTCCTACAATCACAGGACATTTGGCATTCTATCATTGTTGGTCAGGTCACACCTATACACACATTACTTGTCCCTCACACAGTGGATCAGGGGGTATCCTGTTTACGTCAGTGCCTTCATCACCCATATACCATGTGCCACTATGCGAATGTGTGCAATATATTCTCTCGCTTATTCGTGTTGGGACACGTGCGTCACGGGCAGGTGTTTGATCCTGAGTAGTAGGTTCTGCATGACCATCTAGGGCTGGGCAGTCTCGTGCATCACTACTGCACATTCCAACTTGTATCCAGATATCTACAGGACTGGACATCGTGCCTTCATACCCATTCTAATGTTTACACAGGTTACGTATCCCATGAGGGATATCCCAAAAATTTAACAAGACCAAAACAAGACCAATAGCGAACATTCTTCTGGCTTTACGAAAATGTGCTGGGGGTTTTATATGCAAGGGATACATAGTTTGCAATCCTGACACTGCCTAGGGTGATACTACCTATTACATATGCATAGTGGTCACTATGTGTAGATGTGGCTGCACCAAACTAGTAGGCCAAGTATGGCTGGAATTGGTGGACGTTAAGGTATGTGGGCGGGTTATGTGCTGTGGAGGGGATGCTGGGTAGTCCATTATGCATTCAGGTGTGTTACATTTGATATGACCAGTTCCATCAGGACCATTCTGTGGGTATTTGCCAGTGACATGTCTGTACATTTGTATCGCACATTTTAATATTCATATGTTTGTGGGATTGTGTTCTACAGTATGGCCTGACTGGTTGTATTGCAGATGTGTATACATGTTTTTATGTTTCTTTCTGCTTCACCCGCTGCTCCCTCATACACCTCCGGTTCACGTATTCTGCATACGACACAGTGTTGCCTTGGAGGATTATACCATTACCCATCCCCCCACACACATATTCCTGACACTCCATCCATCACTGCTTTGGTTGATGGCCCATGACATGGTCAAGGTAACACATTGCATACCCTACATATGTCCGGTACCTATATGGTTGTGTGGACTACCCTGCCATGTTTGACTTTCCACATGCTATACCTCACGCACATAGGTACACGCCCATACTTAACTTTCATGATATGGTTGGTATACCCGGGTTATACCCGTTTAACTGTGACACATCCTGACAAGTTCGGCTTGGACCGCTGATGTATGGATTTTGGCCGACTGTTCTAATCATTGGTAGGATGCCACCTTTTCCTAAGTCCAGGATGGGATATATTCCGGACACATATCCAAATGTACTGGACAACACATACCCACAGTCAACGCTATGGATAATACTGTTCCTTTCAGCCTACATGTTGCCTTATTGATGGAGCAGTATATATGCTCCTTCTGTTTTGTTTACATGCTTATTCTATTTCCTGTCACATTTGGTATGTGAAATACGGACATACCTATTGTAGTTGACTATTACATGCGTTGTGGGATATAATTCGGTCATGCGGTCGCTAGATATTTACATTTATCGTGTTTTTTGTTATGGACACATCTGCCCAGCTGTGTACCCTCCCTCACAATATGGGTCAGCAGGTGACCCTGACCATTAGGCTGGACATACCTATTGGCGGTGCGCTAACATATGATGCATTTCACTTCCACTTGGTATAACTATCTACACTGCATTGGACTACGGGCACACAGTTTTCAATGTCATTTATTCGCGGGATAGGGACCCGTTATTCCCTACCGTGCATTTGTGTTTGCTTCTTCATTTTGTGTTCGCAGGAACTCTCTTGCATGCTTTGCATATGTTTCAGTATCCTCGGACACTGACAGATGTGATTACTATTGCTTGCAAATTATTATATGCAAGCATTTTAGGCTGCACGTCGACAGCTGACATTTCCACACCTCCGTGCGGCACTTCGACACGCCCTATGCACTCGCACTCCTTTCCTATGCATGTGGCTGTGGCGGCAGCATGCCTTCATTAATATGCATTTGGTGCTACTGCACCATCTTCACACTGCATGGTCAGCACAAGCCTAATGTCGGCCTTGTGCCGAGCTTCATGAATCCCGGGGATGCTCATTCAACCAAAACACTTCATTGTTTTCTCAACTACTGACTCCTCTGTACACAACATTAAGCTTTACCTTCACAATTAAAATAGATAATTTGATGGGCTGACATTCATTGCGATGGTTGAACAAGATGTTGTTCTTATTATCTGTTCATATTGCATAAGAAAATGCTTATGTCTGTCCTGACAAATGACAGTTGACTGCTATTGTGTGGACAGAGATATCATATGGTAGCTGATTGTCTGATGCCTACCTCATATGGGATCAAGCGGGGTGCATGAATTGTTAATCCCAGTTAACACAAAGGATTGTGTAATGTTAACCTCTTTTGCTATAGGGATCTTGCAGTATTCCATTGGGAACATTCTAGAAGTTCCATAACCACTGGTCTCATACAGTTTGCATCAGTTCCTTGATGTGATGCTGGTGCATGTGGAAAAGATGCAGATGCCATGGACAGAAGAGGAGACATCTACCAAAAAGCAGGTATTTTGTGACATAGCTCATTTATCTGACTTCTTGAGAACCATTGACTGCAACTACATTTCTCTCAGAAGCCCCTCCTATTCCACATGGCATCTGGTATACAAAATGGAAGGGTTTCACTCCATCAGCTACAATGTGGAATTCAAGTATGTCATGCAGAAAGTTCCCATAATTCCCACATCTTGCACATGCTTGTCTTCTAACAGCATTTTGTGGGTATTTTTGACACAGTCAGGATATCTAATTGGTATGTGCACACATTGCCACCCTCAGAGCTGACAATGGTCTAGCAAAATTACTATATGAAGCAGGGCACTCCAAATGGGCTTTGGTGGGGGGGGGGGGGGTGATGCTCTGTATGCCTTGCAATTATGGCTGATGTCTTCCATCAGCTTCCCCAGTCAGAGGAACAGAGACCATACAACATCTCAATGGTACAGACTTGGAACATCATTATGTTTGTCAGGAGAGTGCCAAAGTCTTGCTTCTGCTACTTGGATGGATGTAGCAGAACACTGCAGTGCACACCTACAGTATAATTTAGGTTACTTTCGCAAACCATGTTACACAACATGGCTTTATATAAGCAGTTACAGGAAGGGAAGACCATAGCACTGGTCATCATTAATATCAAGCAGTAGAGGAAGAACCAAGTGAAAAGTCAGATGTCTGATGCATAGGTAGTCACAATATGTTGTGACAATGGTATATATACAGATTATGCAGGGCAGTGTATGGACTGGCCACACAGTGCATCAAACATTAGCTAACCAATATGAGCCAAGGTGTGAGGCAGACTATAGTCATCAACATGATGTTCATGCCTGTATGGGCAAAATAGCATCAGGCAACAGGGTAGCATAGATGGAATAATCATAGGTGCATGCCTCTTAAGCTGTTAGTGTAAGAAATCTGGAGATAGCCTACAATTTTTGGAGGAGAAAAGCCAAATATTGGGACAAATTTAAAATATTGCTCTTATAAACATAGAAAGCTGCTAAAATAACTGGATTTGAGTTAGCTTGCACTTTTGAAGGACATGGAGTTTGAAACTCAAATGTATGTCATTATTAAGTGGCTACAGTTTACCAGGAAAACCACAAATGTTATGAGGAGCAGACCAAATTTATGAGGCAAAAATATGGACAGTTGAAATGTATGCAAGGGTGGTGTTTGCAATAAGCCTGCACAAATGCTATGGTGTTGTGTGGGATCAAGTTTTTTAAGGGGAGTGTGGCTCTTCAAAGAGTCGAGCTCGAGCCATTTAATGTTTTTATAAACTGGAATTCTGTTTGGAATGCCAAAAAATAAATAAAGAGTTTGCACTGTGATATTTGGACTACTGGATAACCATAAAAAAAAGATAGATGGCAACCATTGGCAGTCCATGTTGATAGGTTCATAGGACAATACTAGGCTACTGGCCTGGATGCCCTTATAAGCCTAGCTAAGAATTTCACCAATGTTCCCGCAAAGTCAATGCTGGACAACACTCTCCACCCAGTTGCTACCATGACCCTTCTGGAAGGTACTGTCTTGTGCAGTACAGTGACTTAACTTCCTTTATCCTGTGATAAACTGTGCTTTGTGTGGGTATATGGTCCACATACCCTGGCCCTTGCTGCAGTGCATACAGCAAAACCAATACAACTGCAGACCCAGCACATACTACACTATGGGGATTTATCATACCTATGTGTGCTCATGATGGATCTTCAGCCTTTACATGTATGCCAGCTGTTATGCCTGTTTTCTTTTGTCTGTGCAGTTGTCCCTCTTAAAAGTCTACTGCCTGCCATGCTTTTAAAGTAAGGCATGGATAGCTTTTTCCACATATGGGGGGCAATGGCTGCTCATCTCCATCTGTTCCTGTGAACTTCCTGTTTATTTCTACTTTACCCACGCCCAACATTACAATATTGTCTATTCCCTATGTCTTAATTGCATCCCCCAATCCAACAGAGCCTGTTATATTCCTGCCAAGACCATTACAATGTCAGCACACTTCAATCAATACAGTGAGATATCTGTGTCTGGCAATTATATACAATGGACTTGCAATGTAGTATAAATTTCCAGTACGCTGGTCTTCTCAAGATTTCCCAATACCTCATTATACTTCACTATTATCTGGTTTCTCCTCCTGTTTTCCAATGTGATAAGCATTGATGAAGTTATTTGATATCCTTTATTCAGTCCAACTAGCTAGCTTGGTCATACAGCATTTGTTACACTTATTTCAATTAGCCATGCTGCATGGGGCCAGTGTCTGTGTGTGTGTGTGTGTGTGTGTGTGTGTGTGTGTGTGTGTGTGTGTGTGTGTGTGTGTGTGTGTGTGTGTGTGTGTGTGTGTGTGTGTGTGTATGCGTGTCTGTGTGTGTGTGTGTGTGCGTGTGGTGTGTGTGTCTACCATTAAATTTGGCTTTTGAAGCTTTTCATTTTGTTCATTTAGCAGTGGAGCAGTATTGATTCCATACTTTCTGAATGGCTCTCTCAGTCAAGAGGTATGATTTACCCTTTATGTGCTAAAAATGAGCAGATGGTTAACACCGGACAGTAGTCACTCAGTGGGCTTGTCAGAATATTGGTCTGTGAACATCATCACCTTTTACTGGAAAATAATTTATCCATTTAGTGCGTTTGGTCTAGTAGGTTCTAGATTATTCAGGCAAAGAATAAGGTGGATATCATTCTTTTTAATAGGGAATTATTAACCCTAGCCAGTTTACAATGAAAATCACCTAAGAGAATAAAGTTATTATTCACAGCTCATTAACATTTAATATATCTCAATTTTCTTTTCCCTAAAAATTTTAACAGATAGGGTAGGAGGAGTTTATATACGTCACCTTTTACCATGTCTGCTTATAAGTTACTGTAATCCAACCATTCTGAAATCTTTTAATCTTTTGAAGCATTATTTTTTACATGGTTCACCTTCATGTCATTTTTATTTTTAATTAATTGAATACATTTCACCATCCACTGTCCAGGTCTGTTTTCTATCACAGTGGTGGTCATACTTCACATAAACTGGCAAGAAAATTTGTGAGCATTGATATATTATTTTTGTAAACTGCAGGTTTCCCAGAAGGATTCATGATTCTTATATAAAACATGTATTGCTTGTTGGTTATATCTGAAGTAATAAGTTAATGGGTTCATAGGTACTTATAAGGCTATTGCTCCATAAGGATCATTTAAAGTTTAGCCATGCATTTCCAAAAAAGTTTATAGCACTTGTATTATAAGTATGAATAACACAGAGCCCTTGTATTTTGAGTACAAATAGCCCCGTACCCAGAAGTTTATATGTTACCCTTATCAATAAGGGACAAAAGTGCCAAAGTGGGGATGAATTTGTGGTTTCCCATCCATTCATCCAGAGCAAGAGAAGTACTTTGATTTATGCAGAGAAGAAGAGGGTTCCAGAGAAGTAGTATTCACTACATACCTGTTTCTCTAACATGTTTTATTTTATGGTGCAGAAGAGAATAAAATCTATAGAACTGGTGATTGTGTCACCATTAGGCTTCGGGATGTGTAGCATGTCTGGAAGGGCCGGGTCGACAGAGGCTCTGTAAGCAAAGCAGAGATCACCACTCAGTAGCCTGTAAGATACCAAAAAGAGGGACTAGATTTTGAGTCAGTCAGTGTAGCTTTTTTTGTTTTATGCCCCAGATTTTCATGGTGTAAAGTGTTGTGTTCATTCAAGTTATGGCAAATGTTTGGACAGGTACATACCAAAGGGGTGTTATATTCAGTGATCAGATGGGAGATCTGTTGATAGGGCTATTGCACTGTCTCTTGGCTGTAGCAGGTTCTGTAGAGCAAGGTTTTGGGTTAACATCCCCTGTCCTAGATAATGTAGTGCCTGCATTATACAAAAGTTCTAGGATTTAGAATGGCACTTTGATAGGGAATGTGTGATTGTGCAGAATTATCATCTTTTACATATGTTGCCAAGTAGGCCAATTTGTTCAGAGATCTGCCCCTAAACTCCCGCATTTTTGAGTGACAATATGAAGATAATTTGACTGTCAATGCTCAACCATAATCCACAAAAAAATGTCTAGAGATGCATCTCTAAATATGCTGTGAATTAAGGTAACTTGGTATGTAGGTAGGTATGGTAATTTGGTATGTACCTCACAAGACATCCGCAACAACTGGAAAGGCCACAGAAACACCTCACTAAAAGAATCACAGGTCTAAAGCAGATGCCCTATGCTGACCAACTAAAAGAAATTCCAGCTATACTCTGTCACATATCATCTACTCAGAGGCGATCTCTGCTTAACATACAAGGCCATGTCAAACCCAGAGCTGTTGGACATGCTACACTTAAAGAAATCCCATGCCATCAGAGCCACATGTACCAGGGACCTAAACTTTGTCATCACAATGAACAAAACATGCTGGAGGGATAGGTTCCTGACCAAGAGACTCCCCATACTCTGAAATAGACTGCCCATACATGTCAAGAAGAGCACCTCCTTGGCCCCCTTCAAAAGGAACCTTGATGACTGGATGGGAGATAGGAAATTTAACCCGGGGATCATGTCAGTTGCCCTGCTAGACAGGGGTCCAGGGAAGTAAATATTGTGGAAAGAAATAGCCAAGGAATTGTTATGGCTAGGCTTGTACAGGTCCTAGGGCCGATAGTTTAGTACCAACCCATGAATCTATGAACACTTACAAGTAGTAGCATTATTACTGCCATCAATGTGTCAGAAAATCTGAGGACTTTTCTTGCTTCATAATAGCTATTTGCAAGGTAGATAGTTGCAGCAGAAAGCTTGACCTGATTTGTGGGACAGATTTTACAGATGGAGATTATTTAAAATGGCCATATGTTTTAATGATATAAGCTGTGAATCATATCCCTATGGCTTTCCTAGATTCATAGGTTCATAGGTAGGTATTAGGCTACTGGCCCTGGGGCCTATACAAGCCCAGCCAAAAAGGTACCCTGGCTTTTGACACCCACGAAAATTATTTTCCTGTGCCACTGTCGAGCAGAGCCACAGAGGTAATCCCGGGGGTGAATTTCCTATTTCTCATCCAATCATCAAGATTTTTCTTGAATAGTGCTAATGAGGAGCTTTGTTTGATATAGACAGGTAGTTTATTTCAGAGTATGGGAAGTCTCTGGGGCAGGAATCTATCCCTCCGGCATGTTCTGTTTATTGTGTTGACAAGGTTTAGGTCCCTAGAGCATGTAGCTCGAAGGGATTGGGATTTCTTTAAGTGGAGCATGTCCAACAGCTCTGGGTTTGACATAGCTTTGTATGTTAGGCAGAGATCACCTCTCAATAGATGATATGTGATGGAGTAAAGCTGAAGTTTATTGAGACGGTCTGAGTAGGGCATCTGCTTGAGGTCAGTAATCCTCTTTGTGAGCTATTTCTGCGGCCTTTCCAGTTGTTGTAGATGTCTTGAGAGGTACATACATAAAGGGGCATTGTACTCTATAATGGGTCTAATGAGTGATGAGTAGAGGGGAACAATGACCTCTTTTTTTCTGGATGAGAAACCTTTTGTGATGAGGTGTGCCACATAGAAGGATTTCCTGACTACTCTGACGATGTGATTATCAAAGGAGAGACTACTAAACACCTGTAGTTTATGAATTCCAGAAAGCGTTGAGCAAAAGAGTTGGTACATGAGTAGTTTTCCCAGTTAATGGTGGGGTAGTTGAAATCACTCATTATTAGGGTGTTTGGTTGAAGCCTAATTATTTCCAGTACATCAAGAAAAGAGAAGTGGGAATCCTGGGGCATGGTGGGTGATCTGTAGCAAGCTACAATTTGGATTGCAGTTTTGCACAGAGTTAGTTGCACTTGGATAACCTTGGCTGCATTATGCTGAGCAACTAGCCTGGAGGTGTGGATATCCTTAATGAATATGGACACACCTCCGCCTTTGGTGTTCCGGTCCAGGTTACATGGCTGAAAAGTGTGATATGAGTTATAGCCTGGTAGTGCAGGGGTGCCCTCTGGAGCCTTGAACCAGGTCTCAGTCACTAAACAGATATCGATGTTCTCCATTTTAAAGAGGGCCTCGAGTGAGTGCATTTTGAGATTTAGACTTCTAGCATTGAGTAGCATCAGTAGCAGATGTTGATATTTCTATGGCTCGCCTAGGAGTGGACCTGTACATTATATTTAGCAGGAGTTTCAGAATGTACTACTGCATTAGAAGATAGATGTATTAATTTATATAAAATGGTAGTTTCATTTTTTATAGAGGTGTAGCTATAAATTTTTATACCACTAGGCTGACTAAGGATGGAAAGTTGCTGAGATTAAGGCCCTACAAATGCACAAAGTATGTATTCGACTTAGAGAATGTTGTGAAGATATCTATGAAAGGCAGAATGGCTTTATGCTCTAGATCTCAAAATATTATTTGCCCTCTTAGAGTACTAAGCCCTTCTGTAATTGGGGGGCTTCATTAACATGAATAACCATTTACCAGTTTGGTGCCTCCTTCACAATAATGTTTACCAAGTATAAGGCTTTCATACAACTTTTTAGAATGAAACTATAGTCATCAAAGGAAAAAAAGCTTGAAAATAAGAAGGAACATTTTATACATCTCATATCATACTGTGCTTCAAGCTTGGCTATATTTGTTAATGGTTTATAAATATCAAATTATATTAAATAGTAAAATATAAAGTAAAATATAAAATATAAAGTATATATTAAATATTAAATATTAAATGATTTAACATCTCTCCATAATGTGCGCATTCTTGTAGATCACATTACAAGTAAAGTGTGCTGTATCTTTAAGAAGCATGTCAAGGTTGTATGTGTACAAATAAGTTCCAGACACGTGCACTCCCTAGTGCCATTTTGTAAGAGCAGCCACACTGAGAGCATGCATGATTGCAGTTGTTAATTTTTGTATAAGTTACTTAAGTTAAAGTCAATAAACCTATATAGCGATGTGGTTGTATAGAATAAAACTGCTTCAACAGAACCCATGAAGACTCTTCTGTTGTGTCCAAAGTAGGACAGCGACATGGTGTCAGAACCAGGATCGAAGAGAATAAAATCCAGAGCCATGAGGTGCAGAGATGACAGTGAAGGTAAAACCAAGAGAAATGAGCAAAAAAAGAGCCATAAAAGAATCAAGAGTAATGAGAAGTAGCACAAACTGTTTATTCGATGAAAGAGATAAAACGGGGCATTACAAGGGTACAAACTGCATTATTGTGCAAGTGGAAGGCACAGAAGTTTCTTGGTTGAAAAAAAATGTTTAACGTAAAGTTATTTGATGAAACAACAGTAAAGCAAAAAGATCATGTTCAAAGCAAAACTGGGCATGTTTAGAGTAAAATGAGCACAAGAAACATACGTTGGGCATAAAAAGGGCTTAGATGAGCAAAACAAATATAAGGCACGAATAATAAGGCAAAACAAAAAGGGCATATTAAGCAAAAATAAAGCAAGGCGACTGCATGTGTTTTGGCAAAGTGCTATGTTTTGGCATTACTGCGACTTTGTATTGTATCGAGGGCATAACTAAAGTTATTCAAAGTATCTTAAAGTGTATACAATTGCTTACCTTGTGTGCTTATTACTGTGTATGTGTCTCAAGGAGTTTATTGTGTGCAAAGCGCAACTGTTTTATGAAATACAGACAAAGTATAGCTATTTTGAAAAGTTTTTTTGTGCTGGGTGTGTCTTTTCCCAAACTGCCACCAATACAGAGTGTGTCTTGCACTGTAAAGAGTTGTCTAGCAAAGTATCGTCATTCTAGGGACATTTCAGTGTGCTGTATGCAGTTATTTGCATAGTGCAACTACTTCATAATATTATTGAGTTTTGGGCAATAGAAGTCCAGTTTATTCGCATCGTGCAGTTGTTTGGTATGTTTCTTACACTGATAAGGAGTGATTTCTTGCAAAATAATATTACAAGAATATTACAGTGCCTAAAAGAGTTTATTTCACTCATATCATAAAGCTGTTTGAGATGTTTCTTAAAATCATGATAAATGACTTTGGCAAAATGATGATAAATGACTTTAGCATTTAACTTTACAATCAATATTAAAAGAGTGTTAAACTGCCCAAGAAGTTTATTTCATGAAGTTCAATTATTCAAAGGTACTATGAGTTCATTCATTAGCATTATTTTGAAAAGCCCAAAAGAAATAAATTCAGATACAAATACTGGCATAAATTTCTGGCGCATTTGCATGAGTATCCCCCGGATTCATGAAGCTCGACGCAAGGCCGGTGTAAGGCCTGCGCCGGCCGTGCGGCATATAAATGGTGTAGTAGTGCCATATGCATATTAATGAAGGTGCGCCGCCACCACATCCACGTGCATAGGACACGTGCGCGAGTGCATGGGGCATTACTAAGCTGCACCCGGAGGCGTGTCAATGTCGGCAGGCGATGAGCAACCTAAACTGCTGAATATTATAGCCTGCCTGCAATAGTAATCGCACCTATCAGTGTCCGTGGATAATGAAATGTATGCAAAGCATGCAAGACAGTTCCTGGCCACACAAAATGGAGAACCAAACAGAAATGCAGGCAACACAATATGAGTTTCCGTCCATGGAACAAATTATATTTAAAATCGTGTGTCTGTAATGTACTGCACTGTCAGTAGTTATACCCAGTGGAAGTGAAGCGCATCATGTCAGCGCGCCTCCAGTACACACGTCTAGCCCCATGGGCATGGTCACCAGCAGTCCCACAGTGGTAGTGATAGTACACAGCTGGGCAGTTGTGGCTATATAACAACCGTAAAGAAACCTGACAGTCCAAATTATATACCAAACACACACAAACATATGTATATTAAAATGTGCTATACACATGAACAGGAACGTAACCGTCACATACACATAGGATGCTATATGCGGAACCGGGATATCCAAAAGCAGAACCCATGCATGCAAATGCAATATGCAACAACCCCTATATAGCACATAACCCGCACCCATGTCCGAATGTCCACCAAATCCAGCTACCAGCCTTGCGCAGCCGTACACCTACACATAGCGAGTATTCCCCATATGCAGTAGGAAGTATCGTCCTAGGCAGTGTCAGGATTGCAAATATGTATGCCACATTTGTAAACATCCCATCACAGTTACGTAAATCCAAATGCCCGCGCGTTCATGTTTTGGCAAAATGTGTGTACATCCCGCGTGGGATAAGTAACCTGTTGAAACCTCAGAGTTGTTTACGCACCACGGTGTCCAGTACTGTACACATCTGGACAAAGCATGTATGTGTAGTCACGGTACTGTTCAGTTTCTACACAGACATGCAAAACATACTACGCAGGATGGAACAGCTGTCCATCATGCAGGTCACCCCACTAGGGTTGCCACCTGTTCGGATGGCCAAGGTGGGACATCCCTTGTAGAAATGTGAGAATTTGCAGGATAAAACATGCCCCCAGCCAGTGCAAAGGACAGAATTACACTTGTATGCCAATATAAAAGCTTAGTCCATAGCATTTGAATAGCTTATGCTATCCCAAATAATAGTTATGTGTACCAGATACAAAATACCTGTATCATGCAACTAGTAAAGAAAATAAGAAATATATTATTGTCTTAAATTCACAGGACATTTGCCATGTCTTAGGTGTCGTCGCAGGACGCAACTGTCCAAAGTGGGACCTCCCTTCACAAAGAGGAACAAGAGGTAACCCTACTCCCCACTGAATTATCGACAGTATATAGTCAACTCAATTACATACCGACACCACCTCTCAACCTATTACAGCAACAAAATCTGGACAAAGCCTAAAAGGATGGGTGGACAAATAGGGACAGATGTAATTACTGCCCTCACAAACTTCGAAAGTTCACAGAATAATAGTATGTACATAAGCATGAAATGTTGTGAAGGATGTGGGGTAGTCCCCAGTATTACAGAGGTCCGTACATTTATACTGTAACAAAACGTCACATATGTTGACTGTACTACTGCATACCTGTAGTTAATTCATAGTTAAGTCATGTGCAAAATAATAACCCTCGTAAGAATGAATGCAGGAAATAGTCAAATGTGAATGGGAACACCACTCACCGTGGATTATGTATTGTAACCACCCCCACCCATATTATGTATTGCCAACATCATAAGCTGCTGACAGGTGCACAAACATCTGTGCCTGTAAACACAGATTAAATGTTTAAAATTGACAAGCCCTGTCCATGTGCTTTGTCTGACATTTGAACACGGTCAGGGCAGTTCCGTTCACCAGGCGGACAAGCCTAAACCCAGATCACCACATGAACACCCTGACAATTAAAGACCTGTATGTGTCAGGACTATAAGCCTTTGGGTTCTGAATATCCCTGCAGTGATTAAATATGCAGCTTGGGTCCAGAGCAGTAGGGAAAAGGGAATGTGTAACATGTAGTACCGCATTTTTCCCAGCGGTGAGGCATATGTTAATGTAGCTCTGTACTATGGGTATGCATATAAATGAGTCAGAACACCAAACGTATAGTGGTTACAGCATCCGGCCAACGTGAATGCAGTCCCGGTTCAACTACGACTACAGCACATATAATGTGAAAGTGTAATGAATGCGTCTGTGCTGTACAGACAGTTAAATATGTAAAGGTGAACGTGTGTTTCGCATACATCCGTTAACCGGATTACAGATAATATACTGGAACTGTCACAAGTAATAAAGCCCACATAAGCACAAAGACTTAGTAAACATATGTAACCCACAATAAGGATATGCATGAGTGCCTGCGCGTAACCCACAATAAGGAAATGCAAGTGCGCCTGTGCGTGTGTGATCCGCTCACAGCATAGTAAATGAATGCTGTTTCCCCCACATTAGTTATACATGGCTCAAACCTGTTAACCCCATAATGTATGAAACCGGACAAAGGCATGCAAACTACCAGTACAAATAGGGACAAACCCCAGATATGTGCCAGAACAAACATAGAAAGTGGATAGAATAACGGGTGTGTCAGTAGCATGGATTCTCTGAAGGGTATGCAGTCGTAACCTGAACTGCTTGCCAGAATTCCCCACCGTAAGTCTCAAATGAAATGCCACTACATTGCCAGATAGACACAGGTTTATGTAAAACACGGCGAAAATAAAGAGGCAACCAGATGTACACTCTGCGACAATCTATACAGTGGAAAGGTATGGTATGGATATAGATATATGTGTATACACATAATCCACAGACGTAAACCAAAGCAAGTTATGAAATGAGGATTGTACATGTATATATGTATACACAACAGACTTATGTCCCATAGATATGACATATGTACATAAATAGGCCACGTTATAGCTAATATGGGTAGACAAACAGACATGCACGAAAGCTGAATAAACCGCTGCATTCCAAACCATTGGCCATAAAGTGACAGTCCTGCAAGTTCTGCACTTTAAACATGCAGATAGGTGTCCATTGCAGAACTCCAGAAATTGATCCATACGTAGTGTCAACCGACATTTACGCAAAATAAGTGACCTCAGCAAATACGATATAGCTGTACATGCAACAATATCAGGTGCAAGGGTGATGACACATGTGTCGATAGAATGTATGACGTATGAACTGATATTCGGAGAGTGGGGAGTGCATATAAGTGTCTCCACACTTCAGTACTGCACACATTAAACATGTGTAATGGGTACTGTAGAGGGTTATCAGGTACGGGAATCATGGGTATGCAGAAATGGGCCTAGGTGTTGTTTGGCAGAGATTTTCGTAGGCCTGCCCCGTGGGAGTGATGTGGGTATAGCACACACCTATATCCTCAATAATGGGAAAAACCATCCACTGGATATTGCGTAAACCATTTTGGCAATATGTAGGGCCCTATATCAGTGTCATGTAGGCGATTATCATGGATGGACATGCATACGACCAAGATGGTACCCATAACTGGCAAACTGTCAGAATAACACAGCTGCACTAAGGCATAGTACATGAAATACAAATAGGGACTATATTAGATATACCCCAGACAAAGTCAGAACGTTGTGAGAATACTGGCATAGCCAGGAATATGGATGTTATGAGTGTTAGTAATCATGTAATGGAAATGTCAGTCACTATAATCTCCGGGCGTTTACCCATAATGTGTACAGGTTAGGGGTATGAAGGTAACCTGTCCAAAATACATGTACAGAACTAGTGATACTAGGTGGACAGGTGAGAAGAAAGACATCAGGACAAATGAGAAAACATGTACAAGTCATACGCATGTACTCCGACAAATGTGAATGACAACGTATGCCCTGTGAATGTCAATGTGGAAGGCTAATAGACACAAAAGTAATGTGTCCCTCAGGGTGTCATGCAGTGTCACTGTAACAATGTCCAGTCCCCCATACTCGTACGTGAGCTCTCCCACTGACGGAAAGCACAAATACCGGCGCACACATACGGTACATGATAGACCAATTAGTGTGGATAATCAGCTGTTGGCCTGTGTGAGGAATGCAACTGTCTGGGTGGGTGTGTCCTGCAATATAAATGTAATTGCATGTGGCCTGTGATGCCAGCCAGTGTGTGTATTGGTGTCAGAAAGTTGATATTATGTATCAGACACATACTCCGCAACTGTACAGATTTACGCAGAATGTGCAGAGTTCTGCCTCATATGTTTGGTGTGTTCCACGTAACATCAGTAACATTCTGGCACTTTCCTGATAACTGAAGTCATTAAATAATGACAAACATGTGATTAAGACACCAAATCTGACAGAAAAGCCATACTAATGCAAAACCTATTATTGTGTCAACTATCTACGTTTGTAAGAGCAACATGTCAATACTGCCCCTATGTGTCCTACTATCAGATAAGGCCTTGTCCAGAAATTTCTCTAGGAGGTGGAGTGGTATGAACAAAAACAGATACATGTGTGAGGAAACAGCAATATCGACTGCAAGATAATGCAGAAGGTATGAAATGCACTGCAGTAGGACGTTCAGTACTGTCCGCAGGTATGTGCTGACATGTCAAATGACACAGCAGTCTACATGAAGTACCTATAGGGCTGTCAGCTTTACAAATGATGATAGTGGGACATACCCACAGCCATGCACACAACACAACTAGACATACACACATCAAAACTAGGCCATGATACATGAAGCCTCCGGCGTGTACGAGTACAGTGAGAGTACAGCAAGGATAGATGTCTGCCAAGATATACAGCAAATGCCTGTAAGGGCGTGTATCACCGCCCGTAACATGGACATTGCATGGACAATGTTGGGATTTGCAACATACGCCAATGGTATGTGAAAGCTATGCAAATATGCAATACATGAAACAGTAAGCTGTCCATGCAAGAGCAGAGTTATGGGCAGAAAATAGATTATATATACATATATATATATATAGAGAGAGAGAGAGATACAGACATACACACACACACACACATGTGGCAGGGCTGGTAATTGAACCTACACATTACTACCCTATCACACTACAGCATGACGTATTTACAGAACATGCTAGCGAGATTAGTAAACACAGCAGAAACACAGGCATTCTACTAGGTGCGTGTCAGCATCCACAAAGACAAAGACATCAGCAGGATATATCTGTGTTGCGAAGCATCTAAAAGCATAACCTGAGTCCCCAGGCGGACAGGAGCATGCACACACACACACACACACACACACACACACACACACACACACACACACACACACACACATCTGGCAGGCCTGGGAATTGAACTTATACCTAACTACCCTATCACACTACAGCATGACGCATTTACAGAATGCGCTACCGAGATTACTGAACACCACACTCCCAGAGGCATACTTCTAGGTGGGTGACATCATCCGCAAAGGCAAAGACGCCGATAGGGAATGTATGTGTTGTGAGGCATCTAAAAGCATTACTGTGTCCCCAAGCAGCTGGAAACACACACACACACACACACACACACACTTGGAAGGGCCGGGAGTTGAACATACACCTAACTACCTTATCACACTACAGCATTACGCATTTACAGAACGTGCTACCCAGATTACTGAACACAGCACTCCCAGAGGCATACTTCTAGGTGGGTGACATCATCCGCAAAGGCAAAGATGCCGATAGGGAATGTATGTGTTGTGAGGCATCTAAAAGCATTATTGTGTCCCCAGGCAGCTGGAAACAAACACACACACTTGGAAGGGCCTGGAGTTGAACATACACCTAACTACTTTAACACACTACAGCATTACGCATTTACAGAACGCGCTACCAAGATTACTGAACACAGCACCCCCAGAGGCATACTTCTAGGTGGGTGACATCATCTGCAAAGGCAAAGACGCCGATTGGGAATGTATGTGTTGTGAGGCATCTAAAAGCATTACTGTGTCCGCAGGCAGCTGGAAACAAACACACACACACACACACACACACACACACACACACACACACACACTTGGAAGGGCCGGGAGTTGAACATACACCTAACTACTTTAACACACTACAGCATTACGCATTTACAGAACGCGCTACCAAGATTACTGAACACAGCACTCCCAGAGGCATACTTCTAGGTGGGTGACATCATCCGCAAAGGCAAAGATGCCGATAAGGAATGTTTAGAGAGTGAGCAGTCTGAAAGCATATTACTGTCCCATGGTAGACGTACACAAACACGGCAGTGCTGTCATCGGGCCAACTAAATATCTACGGAGCACTACAACACTAAATAGATACGGGATGCACCACAGACAGTACACCCTTCAAGAGAGCAACCAGTGTGTTCAATGTAGACATCCATCGTGACATTGAAAATGGACATCGGTTGCCTGGATGACCACCATGGCTATACAGGATGTCAAAGGCCATGCCCACATGCTTAGTATCACATGTCTGTTTGGAATGTACTGTGTGTCCATCTACACAATGGCGTACTGGGCATGCTCACACACTTAGCAGTTGCAAAGGGCCAACTTGCATGCACACAGAGTCTAATCACGGAAGGGCGCAGTGTGGAATGTACTGTGTATCCATCTACACAACAGCATACTGGGCATGCTCACACACTTAGCAGTTGCAAAGGGCCATCTTGCATGCACACAGAGTCTAATCACAGAAGGGCGCAGTGTGGAATGTACTGTGTGTCCATCTACACAACGGCATACTGGGCATGCTCACACACTTAGCAGTTGCAAAGGGCTAACTTGCATGCACACGGATGTACTGTGTGTCCATCTACACAACAGTGTACTTGGCATGCTCACACACTTAGCAGTTGCAAAGGGCCGTCTTGCATGCAGATGGAGTGTACACACAGAAGGGCACAGTACAGGAGGGCACAGTAAGGTAAATCTGTCCTCACGCACAGGGCGGTCACACATGCAGTGACCTGTACATACACAGCTGCTATCACAGCTGTCACAGGTGCAGGTGACACACGTACACACTGCAGTGTACACTGTAGCTGTCAAGTCAGCACCATGTCGTCGGTGCAGCACTACACAGCCTTACGGTCCCACAACACCATGTGACACATGACCACTGGGCTGTACAGCAGTGTACACCAGCTGGGCAGAGTACACATGTACCAACAGGGATCCAACAGGTGTTATGCATTGCAATGATACCAGTATACATGAACAGGTCAGCTCAACACATACCACGGCCCTTACACAGCTGTGACACCTGACATTTGCTATACACCAATGAACACACGTCTGGATATGTCATACATGTGATTGTGTGGATGTGTGCATGGACTGCACACACAACACATACATACATAGCCTTTGATGTACCACATGCATACCACTGGCCTAATCAACGCTACACACACGAATGGAAGGTAGGCCCATGTCTGTTGAATGCTCACACTACAGGGGGTAGCAGTGTTGACTGGGACACATACCCTTGTACTGGTTGCCTGTGACACCCGTGATATCATACCGCAGTCCATGTGTTAGGTATGTCAACACACATGTCCAACAATAGCAATGCATACAAACATGGCAACAGGAGACACATGTGACATCTGTACTGTGCATGCAGCAACCATGCATGTGCAGTGGCCGATGTCTGTAACATAGTTGCACCTACCTACGATATGCAGACACAATGCAGACCCATCATTGACACCTGTATACGGTGACATACAAACAGCACGTATGGAGGGATGTGTGTACATAACATGGTGAACCACCTGTCTGGATGTATGTGTGCAGGGGGTGGCTCACAGTTGTGTCACGCACCATCCTATCATGCCATGTGCAAACAGTACGCTATGTCGCTGTTACGTGACGGAGCTGAGATAATGCATACACAGTGGTCAGGTATTACAACTATATGTCACATGGCACCTGTAACACCTACAGCCTTCCGTGTGCATATAGCAGCACATCTGCCAGATATAGCGTTGGTACACATAATGCAATCAATACCACTGCATGTCTATCAAACGTGTCATCATATGGCAGGTGTATCATTCCCAGCACTGCCATGTGTGTCCAAATGTGTGACCAGGGATGCCAAATATCATGGGGAATATGTCCCAGTTGCTACACATCCCTGTACACCATTGTAGAGATCTGTACATACGTCAGTATGGGAAGCATGACGTTGGCTGGTGTGGTGCATCACACACGTCAGCTGTCTGTATACACATGTGTGGTCACCACAGTGTGTGTGTGTCTGTATGTATGTCGTCTTGGTGTGAGGGTGTATGCTAATATACGGTGGGAAATGATCACTAGCCCCACGTGGTGACTAACCCATAATGGTGATGCATTGCACAACCCTGTTGATGCCATTGGTCCCAGCCATACTGGCTACCTGTGCATGTCCCTTCTCTGTGACATGTCGTGTGGGTGCATAGTACTGTGAAGTTGATGACCACACAGGCAAGGGTCCCCAGCTGCACACTATGGGGTGTGCGTTATAGTGGTGTACACCCCGTGAATGTGGCCATGTTCCCGTACTGTTACAGGGTCCTACTGCTGCACAGTGTGGCCTCCAGCTACCAAGTGACACCTCACATCATCATTGGCCAGGCCGCTGTGTGCAACCCCTGCACCATGTCACCATACCTGTAATGTGTCCTGCTATGTATGTCACGTCTCTGTCCAGTGTAGCCTGTGGCACCGACCACATGCGTCAGGTGCAGTATATGTGCGGACATCTGTGTCATGTTGGTGTGTCCAACAGTCAGGTTGAGGGTACATGTAGCATGCTGATATTGCCAGATGTGCCTGTGTGTAATCCAGTTACACATGGGGGACTGCAAACACTGCTACCTGTAGGCACATGCAAGTACACCATAGGAGCGAACCAGGGTATCACAACCAACATGGTGCTACAGATGTAACCGAGACACATACCGTGAACACATCACAATGCATGCTGCACCTGCACTACATGGTATGACTGGTGCATGTCGACAGTACACAGCCTATGTCACATACACATCTCTCAGTATTCACACACAACCACTGCAACATACACATCCCTCACTATGCATTCACAGGTATTACATACACCTCTCACTATGCTGTTCATCCTGTGCATCAGAATATTTGTGCATAACCCTGCACCGATGGTGTGGATGACAGGGATGCGGCACAGGCTTCATCATATGCACAGGGTGATATGTTTGCCAGGGGCATAGGCTGCACCAATGGATAACATCATGTGTGTGTGTAAAGGCTGGTGAGTTGACTGGACATGTCTGTGCAGAATGCATGTGGATGTTGTGAAGCCCTACAGTTGTGTTTGCTGTGTGTGTGTGTGTATGCGTGTACATAGTTCTGCCATTTGTGATGCCTACACGTGGTATAATTGACAGCCCCAGATTGTACAGTGCAGGTTGTACAGCTCACTGTGTCCGTCCACGACCATGTGACCTGTGCCTGCCTGGGGTTGCACGGGCACTACCAGGTGGAGGTACAGAGTGGCTGCTGTCCCACAACACATGTCCGCTGGAACCGTGTCCCCACTGAGACCATCCAGGGCCACGTCCACGTGGCCTGCTGTGTCCTGGTGTTGACAGCGCAGCACCAGCTGCACTGCTACTGCTACCAGCACTATGGGAGCGGGCATGTGAGGTGGCACGCTCACGTCGACCTACACTAGGTGGTGTTGCTGGCCTACGTCCACGTGGCCTACGCCTCACTCCTACCAGGTGTTCCAGCACAGACAGCTCCCGCTCGTGGATTGCCATGCCTCGGTCAAGGATTCTGACCATTTCACCTAATCGCCTATCCAGAACATTAGCAATCTGCTGTTGAGCATTTGCCAATGCCTGGATGTTTTCATTTAGGGTATGGATAGCAGCCCTCTGCAGCCTCTGCCCTTCTCTGTTCTGCCATTCAGCACGTGCCTGTGCTGCCATTACAGTCTGGAAAATGCGTCTGGTGATACCAGCTGCTGCGCTCTGTCCTGCAGGTGCATGTCTGCCAGAGGTCCTCCTACGAGCAGCACCAGCCACATGCCTGTGTGGCACATCTGCAGTCATTACACTGACACCATGGTGTGTAGACACACCTTCTGTAGCCACCACATGTTCCTGTTCCACGCCAACAGACGCTGACTGTCCTTCCTCTATGGCCACCGGTGATGCGGTATGTGTTGGCAGCAGAACTGTGTGCAGGGAAGAGTGGGACATAGCTGGGATGGTAACCATTGGCACAGATTCAACCCCTGACAACCCTGCCTGCACTTCATGCATATGTTCATCACCGCTAGTATCTGTGGGGACACTAACATCAGATGAACCGCAGGAGGGTAACGCACCTACATCACCTGTGAATGCAAAGAAATACTGTAAAGTACAATAGACACAGACACACACACACACAGACACACAGACACACACAGACACACACAGACACAGACACACACAAACACAGACACAGACACATACAAACACAGACACACACAGGCGCATACAGACACACCATGCATGTGATTTGTCAGATGGCATGCAGCATGCCTGCAATACAGCAGAGGGCATGCAGCTCAGACATTAATAGTGTTAGTAAGCATACCTCCCTGAGGTGCACACTACAGCAAGCAGGTGTCATATCAGTAGCCATGCAGTTCACACAATCATGGTAGTATGCATGCATCCCCGTGATACACCATGTGGCCCAGAACAGGATAACAGTACACATGGCTGACGTGACCTTGACATGTAATCTGCTGACATGTGCATTAGCATGCATACATGTTTGGCACAATGGAGTCCTGACACGTACAGCATCATAATGGACTTCACATTGCAGTGTTGTGTGTATGCCCTACAGATAGAATGCATGTTTAGCAAATGTGCATGAGCATGGGAGGGTAGTGTGAGCCATCTACTTTGCTATACAGTGTGAAGTACAGACACTGTGCCATTGCATGGCAACATGAGGCATGTATGTTGCTGTAGAATGCATAATATGTACACATTGCATAGCCATAACTGCAACACAGTCGTGATGTTCAACAGATCGTATATGGTAGACTTCAGTGACACCTCCAGTAGCTGTGCACAGGCTTTTAGGTTGTCCAGTGTACCAAATCAACTGTATAATCGGAGAACTAAGGCTATAATTGGACCATGTGTGGACAAAAGTACTGTGTGGCTACATGTCTCTGGCCATCCCCCATGGCCATGTGTGCACATGTGTTGGCCAATTGTGTGTGATGGGCATCTTTTCCACATGTCTGTGTTGTCCCATATGACATACACCCATAGATGTCAGATATGTCACAATCCACAGGGCTATGCAGACAACGGGTTGTATGTTTGGTATGTGGGGTATAGGTCATGCGATAGTGTGACAATATTGCAGACAGAACACTACATGTCTGGGACATGTCAGGTGGCACATCACAATGTGTGCACCCAATGCAGGGGCATATGACACAATGGTGACACTTGTGGGCTGCCCATATCACAGCTCACTGTGTGGTACTGTGTGCGTACCACACATGTTGTTCCAATGCAAACTACATATGCCTCCATTGTAGAACACCTCCACCATTGTATGCACAGCTGACCACACATGTCGCAATGACAAGTACTGTGTTTTCAAGTCTGTGTATCATTATGTTTGTATATATTGCACATGGGTGGCGTGTGTGAATGAAGGGTGGTGCAACCTGCATATCGTGACTGGAATGAACATCAGGTGTGCAAGTGTTAACTGGCCACATGGCAAATAGATCTACACTGTAACATGCCTGATACTGATGACAGTCTCACCTGCAACAAACCCATGTCTGTGCGGCATGCCAGAGGTACCTG
Organism: Protopterus annectens; assembly: GCF_019279795.1. Lineage (NCBI taxonomy): Eukaryota > Metazoa > Chordata > Ceratodontiformes > Protopteridae > Protopterus > Protopterus annectens. The sequence continues at coordinate 1,930,221,780 of NC_056735.1, read as the reverse complement.
TATAGGGGTGACACACCAGTATGAACATTATCCATGACTGTATGACAGCCACAGGTTGCACTGTGCATGTGTACACATTCACCTGTGTAATAGCATATAGTATACACATGTGTGCATACACAATGTAGCATACTGTAGTATGCAGCATGTGCGTCCACATACCTGGCATATGTTGTTACTTTACATAATGTACAGTGACACATGCAACTACATGGGATATAATAGCCATATGTGTAGTACTGACTTACCAGGAAACTCCAGGCTCATTGGTTGGGAGACACCCACCTCCACGATGGCAGCTAGTGTTTCTGGATGCTGTTCCTTGGGTGTCCCCAGACTGGCCAGTAGCTTCTCGGTGTGTGTGAGTGGGGGCTGGGTTGGTGGCCCACCACCTGTTCCACCTTGTTCCTGGTGATTGCAGTGGCATGCTGTTTTGCATATTGTATCAGGTCCATGCAGTGTCTGCGCACCTGCTGGTAGGTGCGGTTATGGCCACCCACATCGTTCACCCTCCTGCGTAGATCCTGCCACAGGTCATCCCGCTGCTGGGCATGCTGTGGCACATGGCTGAACAACATGTCATAGTTGCCATGGAGCTGTGGGATGAGGACATCATCCTCCTGCCGGGTGTATGCTGGGAGGCATGTATGGGGCATTATCTGTAAGACATAATGATGGTGACAGGTCACAGTTTCAGAGATGTGCAGAGATACTGCTGCACATACATTTCTATGACATCGACTGCATCTGCACAGTTATCTTTGCAAAGCATCGTGACACTGACACGACTGACGTGTTTGTGTCACACATGTCACACCCATTATGCATTGGATATCATCACCATATATGTGTGTCACCTCATTACAGTGTTCATACTCCATGTAAATGCTGTCTTGCTGTGGGCATGTCTATTTGCCTGCACTTGTGTTCTTACCTATCTGCACATGGCTCGATGTGTCCACGGTACTACTGTTGACCTGGATGCTGTGTATATGTCACATATCAACACAGACACATCCGTAATGGACTTGAGCAGTGACAATGCACACATATGCATGGACACCTGTACATGCATGTGTTTTGCTATATATATCTACACAGCACTGTACAACTGTTCAACATCCTGCCACAGATCGCCTGTATTGCACATGTGATAGACACGGGACAATGGCTAGTCAGACGACATTCGCAGGGATGGTCATCAACCATAGCATGTGCGGACATGGTTTCCACGCTGTAACAGACAGCCATTGTGCCACCGCAAGGTGCATCAGTGCCACATTACTGATCCAGTCAGTTGATAGTACATCTACCATGCGGCCATCACACCATGTATGACTGGGATGAAATGTGCAGCTTTGATGGACAGGGTTGCATGGTATGGCGGGAGTATGTCACATATATGGCACAGGGCTCTGTCCAGCCTGTGGCGATCCTAGTATTAGGACGGTGGCTGTCCATGACATATGTCATATGGATCAGGATATGGACATGTAACATGTCCATCATCATGGTGTAGCAAGTGTCCTTCTGCAAGGTAGACAGCATGCTGCATAGTGGAGGTGTGGATTGTGACGGCTGGTATCGCACATCCATGCATAGCCATTACCCCTTACAGGTGGTATGTGATCCAATATTGGTCAGCACAGTGCTGTATATGCTTGTCCAGTGATCTCTGTGCTCATGGATGGCACCCTGACATGACATGGGTACCTTATATGACTACCTAAGGGGCCTGGAGATGTCACCATGTTGGGGGGTGCACTGCACAGCACCATCCCTTACACAGTGTCCATAATGTTGACCACAGCCTAGGTAGTAGTTTATGAGTACAGGGATGTTCACCTAGCAGTGACACTGCTGGTATCATCCATAAGACTGTGCACATATGTCACACACCTCACCCACACAGCCCATTCTGTATGTTGTTCACAACACTGACACAGCTATACTGATAGGTCATGGCCATTCACAGCCTTACATACACAGATGCCTAACATTTGTCTGTGTGGTATGGGCTACAATGAGGGTGGGGTACAACACATTAACCCTGTTCTACATATCTGGCACTGATGTGCTGTGAACATGTCACTCTTGCACCTTTTGTAGTTGTGAGTCTGTCAACAGGCCACTGGTGGAACACTCCTGTGACATGCAAAGGTATTTGTAATCAAATATCCATGCTGTCTTGTACATCTGTACTGCTAACATCTACAGTGCTAATGGTTCATGGACATGCACACCATACTCAGCAGGGTTATAGTGCGGTGCCACCCTAAATGACTGTCATCACCACTTGTGGGTTGATATTATCCAACCCTATCTGTATTGCATGGTCATGCTAGGCACTTGTTCAGAACATGTGAGCATGTCATGAGCTACTGATTACTATAGCGCCCATTCCACACCATTTCCCACAGGTACACTGGCTGTCCTACACTTCCCAGCTTGCTTAAGGTACGACAGCTGTTGTACACACATAACGGACATATCCTGTGGGACATGATTGTATATACAGGCGTGTCCAACTGTCACGTACCAGTGCTACTGCCTGTCTATATGAGGGATATGTTGTACATGTGGCAATAGAGCAATTGTCTCATGTACACATTCAATGCTCACCTCCCAACATACGGCACTACAGCCTGTGGGGGATGCACTTCTGCAGCTGTGCTGGGCCCATAGCTCTCAGGTGTACCTCATTACGGGGAATGTACCTCATTTGGGGTTCTAAAAGGTGCATGTTCCTCAAAGTTCCACATTGGAAGGGTCTGTCACACATTCATTGTTGTAAATAGTTTACCTGCTAGCCATGGCTACATAGATGGGAATCATATTAATTCATTGGAATATCTTTTTTATACGTAAGACCAGCCTATTTTAGCCATCATATGCCCTTCCTAGTTGACGCTGTTAGTAACCCAGTTGTAAGTGTTCCACGTTTCGCCCATTTGTCACACGGTATGAGGGCTAATGTTCCTCAGTTTGGGGACAGGAGGCTGACAGCTATGGCTGGGGGTAATGCTGTCACCAACCCTGACTGCACCTGACAGTCATTTGGGGATGTGTAACATTCGCAGCACACCCCACCCATCACATAGTCTCACATGATCTACACCACTGGCCACACCTATGAGGACAACTTGTGCAGTACATCTCCATACTCAATGTAGGCACCAGAGGTAGCCCCCATCATGGAAGACAACATCACCAGCTTATAGCCCACAGACTCATGTGTGCCCACCACATACAGCCAATAGTGAGTTGTAACATTCACAACACACCAGTCATAGCTGACTCTGTAGGGTGTCACACTGCAGTTCCACACAGCAGGCTACACAAGGCATTAGTAAACACATCTTGCTGTCGGGTAGCTGCTTCTGCAACATAACCTATGCACCCATGACACACCTCACCAGGTACGATATGTCTGTCATTTGCCATGTTAGTGTGACTGCCCTGTGATGCCACTTCACAGACTATGTGTGCAGGGACATGCAATAGCTCACCAGTCTTATAGCCCTGAGGGTGTGGGCCTAGCCCTGGGGAGCATTTTGCATTCGTCCGGACACAATACCACTGTACAATGACTGGCTGTGTCACTGCAACAGTTGCCTATGCTCCTATTGTCATTCCACAGGCATGTCGTATCTGTCCGCTATGACTGTCCTGGTCAAACACAATGCTGTGGCACAGATGACTTGCACCTGTCAGCCCTGGGAGTACAGCTCACATGTAAGGCTCTTGCTGCTTCTATACTGCCTGTCTTGCACAGTTTCCAATAACTGCCACCGGCAGGGCAGTAACTGGTAGGCGCGGCATGGGGTCATGTGACACATTGCTTGCATCTTCCTCTGTGACGCATGCAGGCAAGGCACACCTTATAATGCACCACTCAAACATCTCTGCAGTGACTGGGACCTGCCTCTAGGTTTTGCAGAGCACACCTGCAATGACAGGTTATAGACAGACCATACCTTTCAGGCACATACCTGGACCGGCACACCCACAGCTGCGGGGTTCCCATATCCCACTATGCTTTGCACACATCCTGGCAAGTTGCTTAGCACAATGCATCAGAGGTGCTCCATGTGCAACTAACTGTGTCCAGGACTGCTATACACATTGTAACAAGTGACAGAGTCAACATCATACCCCACGGGTAACATACCTTTTATGTTGGTATAGTGGACAGTGGGCCTCAGCTACTACTGATGTGTAACTGACACTACCCCACACTTCACTGGGATAGCCACTCATGTACCGACACATCCATGAGTCAAACCCTCCGCTCTGCTGGATCAACCCATACACACCACCTCCAGGACCTACATTACCCTTGGCATGAACACTACCACCATGTGAATGGTGTTACACACCTGGGGTTATCCCGTCATTGGTGGATTCCGAACATATGCTAATCGACCTTGTTAGCCACGTCCCGGCAACACACCCATCACAGCATACACAGTACATGTGTACTACAACACCTACTACAGACGTCTGCTGACAGCGGTTCTTAACATCATGACACCCGTGCAGATGGACAATGCACATACAAATGCTGACACATACCCCAGTGCACTTAATTAGCATGTACACAACTGCATGGATCATGCTATTCCACACAGAGCCATGATGGTACACACCAGATAACAGACGCCACTCTGGTGGTCATGTTCCACGGACATATGATGTACAACAGCAGGTGTAGGCTGTTGCACAGTGGTGTACATTCCCATGTGTGGGGTGGCTCACTGGTCAGCCGCGGTGGGGCCACAGGGTCCCTCATCACATACTCCAAAACTAGCTACGTAAACATGACTGCCACACATTCCGGGGTGTACCACCAGGCATTATGGTGGTATGTCAGTATTCGATGGCAACACCCACATCTGCTGTCATATACAACAGTCACTCAGGAACATTGCAGACCCAGGTATTGTTGGCAACATGCTGGAGGATGGATTCAATGCTGTCAGTACACCCCCTCACTCACTACAGGGCCGCAATCCATACTTAAACATTGTGGTGTCCCTGTGGTCACACCTACACAGTACTGACCTACACTCTATATGTCCTGGGACACTGGCCCCCTGTCACCTTCCAACGTCCCAGGCTGTGATGTCCACCAACCTCTGAATTACATGTCTCCCCACTAGGCCACCATATTCAGTAATAGCCTTGTTTCAGACATTGTAGCCCCTGAATGGCACACAGCAGCATTTGTCACACTACACACAGGTGGCACCGCATTGCACGAGTGGGACTATAGTCCTACACACCTGACTGGAGTGTTCTGCATGACTATGGGGCACATCATCAAGGATGCCATTCTCAGAGACATTGTTGGGCTCCCGTCCTTTGCTGCCACCCGGTTTGGGCTTGTTAAGGCCAGAGCATGGCCCCTACACATGGTGGACTCCTTTCATACAGTTACCAGGGCAGTTGCTGATGGTACAGGAGTCCACACATCCTACATTGTCCTCTCATTGCCTTTCAGCACCATTGCCCATTCTGGTATTGACAACATACACATCCACCTGCACATCGTACCCTGTGTCTCAGGATGTTATGCTATGTGGCTCATGGACAGGACACACAGTGAGGCCAGCATACCATAGTACCTACTACATATCAGGTACATTTGGCATACCACGGTCCTCAGTCATAGGGCCCCTCATGTTCAGTATATGCTTCCCTGCAGAACAGGCTGGCACTGGGGACTTTCTCTGCCTAGCTTTCAAACCCCTACATACCAAGCACCATGATTGCTCCACCAGCTGATACTGACTCCAACCATATGGGTGTCACTGTGACAGATACATAATATGACTATCATGGCATCAAGCTGCATGACACAAGGTGCATGCACATCACCTTTGCATTACACCATTCACCCACTGACTATCACGTGGATGGTAGTCCCCTACATACATATCACATTGTACATGTTTGCAGTACACACATATGTCGCACCCACTCCTGTGGTTACCGTATTGCTACTGTGGCATGGATATCCTTCTACATGGCCACACCTATCTGTACTGGGTGTGTAACTGGTACATAGACACCCATTGTACCTCTGAACTCAAGACATCTACACACATTCAAGGGTACACCACCCCATTTAGGGTGTACCTTACACAACAGCTACAGCTTTACATGCCACAACATTAACACGCCATGACGTTTACTGAGCTCCAACAGTTTAAATATGCGGCTGCACTATGGACACCACATCTGTACACATTTGCATACTACATACTCAGGGGTGACCTCTGCTGATCAGACAGGGTCCATGGCCACAACATTATTGATGGATATACTCCTCATATGCGACATAAGAAGAGGCCACTGTGAGCAACATGCTCATGGATATGTGCACACACGCCACAAAGAGTGGGATGTGCTTCTGGGTTACATTCCCAAACCGGACACTCACCATGCTGTGGAACATAAGTCTTATGTACATCACGCAGGGACACTCAGTAGCACTGTTCATGTGATAACTCCCTTGGTGGTTTGGTGACACATGTAGGCCTGGCATCACTGCAGTGGCTGTACTGTGCAGTGGTGCAGGTGACACCTGGCTCTGCTCTTCACAGGACACTACCCTGGAGAGGTGCCACTAGTGTGAACACTGTAGCTGTGCTTACACATGGACTTTCCAGACTGCATAGTACCCCACTATGCACCTGTGCAGCTATTACATGTCCTTTGTGCATGGTTACTTGGTATCCCTACCATTTAGATTAGCTATCATGCTATTACTATGGCCCATACCTACAGGCCATATGTATCCTGTTATTGTACATACCAATAGACGATACCTGTGGTATGCATGATATGCCTGTTATGCTGTGTAGAATATCTGTCATATCTACCTATAATACTATATATTACACATATTTCACATAGTATCCCATAATGCAAAGCATACTTGCACAGCGGGACCACCTTACATATGTCATTAATGTTATATGCCCATACACATGCGTGCTGTGACAGTATATCAACATATACTATCCCCTGCTATGGCACGTCCTTGTTGGACATACCCTACCACTGATGGCGGGTTGTATGGCATTGTTCTGTTTAATGCCCTCATGTAGCATCCCTTGTGGTGTCTGTGCTGTGTACCTTGTGTCCCACTGCTGGACGCACAGTTTCTACAAGCATTAGTATGCTCAGCAAGACATCACTACATAAATACCTTTCCCCACTTTATGCATTGCGAACACGTTTAATTAATGCAAACCAGGCTATACATACAGTAAAACTAATTAATACAGATCATGCTAAACATAACCTTACATATCGGGCATTCTACATACCTTGTTGTCATTACAGCATTTCGTTTCTATCTCTCTTACAGTGTTTCAACTGTTATTCGGTATGAGCATATGGTTTGAATGTCTGGCAAGTCATCCTTATATACGTCGATACCTAAAACATGTGGCTTCTTCCTACCAATTGGTGTTCCTGAGTGACTAATTACTTGCATATCAGCTGTGCAGCTACTCCATTCGCCAATTACATGGCGACAGTGGGCTATAATTGGATTCTCCACTTGGGCATTGCCTATTTGCCCTACCTTCGGGGAGACGGTCTGTATTGTGTTTTGTTATATGTAACTGCAACTGCTATGCATGGAGACAAGTATAGTTTGGATTCATGTCCCCCGTGGATTGTGTGTGACAGGTAGAGTATTTGGTTCAACATGTGGGTGTACCTGTCATCCCGACGTCTGATAACGGAGTATTGCAATCAAAACCTGTAACATGGCTGTTTGTTCCATTATACAATGCCTGCAATTTTGCATGATGCCTTTAATTGTGTCTCTCACACTGTATGTTGAGAGTTCTGCAGATGTAATTAACTGACTGGATGTTTGTGCTGCTATTACAGTTTGTATTGCTTTAGTTTCTAGTGTGGGGGATGTCGGTGGTTGTATGTAACATATATGGTTTGTGGGCCTTGCATTTCTACATAATCCGTATATATGTGTGTGGGCTCCGTCCCTAATTAGAGAGCTAACAGTTAGTAGACTTATGTTATGGTATTGTACATTGGGCTGTTGTTAATTGGTTTCTATATCATCTGCAGGTGAGCTTGCTACTTGTATACCTCCGTAATTGCAGCGATATATCAGGGGATATGTGTAAGTGACAGCTATCCCTTGTATTTCTGTCCCAGATATTTGCAGTCATTGTGGTTGTGTTGTTAAAACAGCCTGTTTGCCATGGGTTGCCACCTTTTCATATGGTCATTGTTGGACACTTGCGGGACACAAAGCTCTGTTTACAGGCCAACACGTAGCGACGGTCAGTACACAGGTAGCACATACTTTTATCCTCACTACATACCTATTGTTGTGTGACTTTGGCTACTTATCATATTGCATGTAACATTTAAGTTTCTTACATACAGGCATAACTATTAAATACGACTGTTACATTATATATGGGACATATTTATGGCCTACCATCTCGGACTTTTGCCCTTTGTACTGTTTTATGTCAGGACACACCTGCCCAGGGTGGAGCTGTCCCTCTTACTGTGGTACAGGTAGTAACCGTATGCCTACGGCTAGCTATACCCACACCTACCATACTGATCTGCCTCTGACTTGGCACCAACATACACATGTTGCGGACACACACACACATTACAGTCACACAGAGACGCACATGGCACCCTCAACGCACACTTACACAGACTATGGCACTCACAGACACAGTTGAACACAGTACCTACGTGGACCGCGACACCAGCAGCGGTGACTAACTGTCCCTTCATATCATCATACTAATACTCGCGGATGTACTGTTCCAGTACTGTGTTCTATCGATCTTTCAGCCTCGTGGTTACGCATGCCGGTATGTTACACATTCCATGGTTGGCGGTATCCTATTTATTTGTACCTCCAAGATGTTATGAATGTCGTTGAACTATCTATTATATTTGCAGATATCGCTAAATCCATCTATATCACTATATATCCCTCTATTGCCCTTTCTATCTGTATTATATATATATATGCATATGTGTATATATGTATATATATATATATATATATATATATATATATATATATATATATATATATCTGGCGGGGAATGTGACAGGCACACAGCACCACCATATGCTGTAAGACTCATGTACTGTTCAGGTGTTGGCATTCCGTGTTCCACTGGCTCTTGTGTTTACAATGTTTGAGGGCTGCCTATGTAGGAGTCACACATTGGACCATCTATACATTACAATTTACAGGTGGTCATGTTTGTGTGCCATCCATTTTACTGTGTGTGAAGGCGGAGAGGTGTCAGTCTGTAGGGGCCTACACTGTCAGAGTATGTGCTATACATTCCCTCTTTCCTAAGGCGTAGGCATATTGGGCACGCCTCCGTCTGCCTACTGGGGCTGGCACAGTGTGTTCATGGTCTGAATCCCTCTGTGCCTGTAATGGCCTTGGCAATTGTGGTAGGCTATGAGGGCCTTCACCATTTTGTCCCTGCTGCAGCTGCTTCCGAAGGATCATATTATGTAGCATGGCACATACTATAACGATGTGGGCACACGTGCCTGGAGAGTACTGCAAGGCTCCACCAGATGTATTCAAGCACCGGAACCGTGATTTCAGCATCCCGAACACACGCTCTATGATGATTCTGGTTTGTGTGTGTGCCTTATTATGGCATTCTTGCATGGGTGTGTGTGAATTTCTGATGGGAGTCATCCATGGCTCCAGTGCATAGCCAGCATCCCCCATGAGATGGCCATGTGGGATGTCCCCCCTGACAAATACTTGATACAGCTTTGAGGCATGCCAGATATGGGAGTCATGGTAGCTTCCAGGGCTGCCAGCACACACATCCATGATAATGCCCTGGGCATTGCACATGACCTGGCAGTTGATGGAGTGGAATCCCTTGCAGTTTATGTAGCGCATACCCAGCTCACCGGGTGGTGACTTGATTTGTATGTGCGTGCAGTCTATCGCACCCAGTACCTCTGGGTATTGTGCCACATGGTGGAAGTGGCGCATATTGCTGGCCAACTCCTCCTGAGTTCTGGGGAAGTATATCTGCTCATTGGCATGTGGTAACATAGCATCCAGGAACTGGTGTAGTACCCTGGATGCTGATGCCTGTGAGATACCCATTATATCTCCAGTTGGCCTTTGAAAGGTACCTGTGGCCAGTATTCACAGGCTTACACATACCTTCGTGTCCACTGGTATGGGTTCCCCCCTGTTGTTTCTGGTTCTCAGGCGTGGCCTGCACAGCTCCACTATTTGCTGTAAGATGTCCCTGTCCACCCTGTAACACTCTACTATCTCCAGGTCATGTAGCCCCTGGTAGGTTAGCCTTGATCTGAACACTCTCCTTCTCCTCCGAGGCCTGCGGTGGTTGTTGGCATCATCCTCCATAACACCGTCAGTCTCTAACAAATGCTGATGAATCACAGCTATGGCAGCTCCCAACATCTACATTTTAAAAGTTCCCCGTGTGTTTACACCTATGGTGCGGTGTTTGGGAATACACAGGTGTGTGTTGGGTGATTTCACACTTTATACTATTGTGCTGTGAACACCGATGATGTCATAGGGTGTGTATGTATGATCGTAGCTACAGGTTATCTTATGTATTTTACTGCCGGAACTACTATAGTGGTGCCTTTGGTGTTGAATTACATTTGCCTGCCGTGGATTACATCTTGACCTTCCCTTTACATTTCTGCACATTGCACCTACCATTTTCTGGCGTGCATCCTGCAGCCTACTTTCATTTGTACTTTCCTGGACCTGGCGTATCTTGTGTTATATGTGCTACTGCTCCAATGTGCTTAGTGCTACGGTGGCACACCCCTCTGCTGATTTCATGTATCTCCTCTGAGCCACTCCTCGGTGTTATACCGCTGCGCCATATGGTACAACCTTCATCCGGTGGGACATTTACGATTCAGTATTATCTGCCTCATTTGCATGGCATTGACTACTAATTCATAGTTACCACGCCGAACACTATCGCAAGCCCTTAGCAACCCTTGCACCTTGCTTGTGGTGTTCCATGCCTACCATTGTGTATTATGCTGTAAACCTGATTTCTATTATGTTGCGATTTTATGACATTTTTATATTATTTCTTTATGTTACAGCTTCCGCACACATGCCCTGTGGTTATACTGTGCATTACTGTGGACATGACATTAAATGTTGTTATTTACGTGTTGTGCATCTTTTCTTATGCCATTGGCTGTGTATTTCGCCATTGGCATATGTTAACATTGTGATACCTGGGTCTGGCCCTCTTCCATGGCTCCGATGTTCTGTTTGGGAAAATGTAAACCATGTTTTTTGGTTTACATTTCTGTGGGCTTACGCTACGCCTGCACCACTTCATGAATCGCTATATCCTTCATTTGCATGGTGCGACACTGCACATGGGGTGATTTGCATGCCTATGCCGGGGGCTGCGCAGAACTGGCGTACGCCGGTAGTGCACGTGGAATTGGATCGTACCTGAATCGCTCAGCGGCCATATTTGGCATTATAATGCCTACGTTATGCGTGCGCCTGGCGCAAGCTTCATGAATCCCGGGGTATGTGTCTGTGCTTATTTGCAAAATCCTTCACTGGTATGTGTTAATATGGCAGACGACTTTCGAAAACCACTACCACTTGTGTTTGATCAGAATATTGCAGAGAACTGGAGAATATTTGAGCAAGAGTACAATATTTTTATACAAGCAGCTTATGCAGATAAAGATGCACACACCAGGGCATTCATTTTGCTAAACCTAGCTGGTTCAGAGGCCATAGAAAGAGAGCGTTCATTTGTGTATGTACCTGCATTATGTGAAGAAGAAGTTAAAAATAGTCATATTGTTGTACAGGCTAAATCAAGGGAAGACCCAGGATGTTTAAAGCGCAAGTTCAGGGTAATCTGTAACCCTCAAAAAAATATTACATTAGGGAGGCATTTGTTTTACATGAGAGATCAGAAACCAGGAGAAACATTTGAAGCTTATATAACTAACCTGAGAAACAGAGCTAAAACATGTCAGTTTGGTGACTTAAAAGATGAGCTGGTATAGGATAGGCTTATGTGTGGTATTAACAGTGCTTCTGTGAGAAAGATTTTACTTCGGGACAGTGATTTAATGTTGAGTAATGCCATTGAAATTCATCAAATCCATGATGTGACAGAAAAACACATGAGTATGTTTGTGAATGACAAGAGCATGAGTTCAGTTGGCTCCAGAGCAAATGTACATAGCATGCAAGATGTGGCAGATAAAAGTAGGCTAAGCACGTGACAGCTATGAGATTTACAGGGAAGACGTATAGCTTTCCTGCAAGTTCTAAGAAAGGAGCATGCTCCAGCTCAATGCAGTACAAGCATGAACCAGCAAAACCCAAATCCATCTTTATTGTTAAATGTCGCAATTGTGGTGCAAATCATGAATCTAGAAGAAAAAAGTGCTAATGCTACAAGTCTAAAAACATGGAACCACTTTCAAAAGTTTTGTAAATCAAGAAAGCCTCACACAGTTGTAAAGAAAGGTCACACAAAGAAGCAAGTTGATCAAGTTACGCCAAAGCAGACAGCTTTCTATGCAGATGGTGTATCAGTGCTTGATGAAAGAGTTGATGCAGTGAGTTTATTAACAAGAAGTGAGGTGTTCTGTACTGTCCTGATTAATGGAAAATCCATAGAGCTTAAAGTAGACACTGGTTCAAAGTGTAATGTTAAATCAGAAGACACATTTGCTAAAGTGAGAACTAACGATCAACTCAATGTAGCCAGTAGTGCGAGACTTGTTGCTTATGGATGTGAAGGAATTCAGACCAAAGGTTCAGTGATGCTGTCATGTTATTTGGCTGAGAACTGTTACAACTTGTTATTCTATGTAGTCCGAACACCAGTGAAATCTTTATCAGGTCTCAAAGATAGCTTAAGAATGAATCTGCTTTCTTTGCGAAAGAAGTCCATCATGTAAGTGCATTTCTGATTTCTAATATTTCTGAAGCCATTTTCTCAGAGTATGCTGATGTTTTTGAAGACAAGTTTGGCCAACTTCCAGTTGTGTAGTCCATGAAGTTAGACCCAGATGACACTCCCATAGTCAGATCAGCAAGAAGAGTTCCTATAGCTATGCAGGATAAAGTTAAGACTCAGTTGGATAAAATGGTGGATCAAGGTATGATTTGTCCAATCACAGAACCAACTGAATTGGTATTGTCTACGGTAGCAGCTCACAAAAAAGGCTCAGACAGAATCAGAATATGTATTCACCCAAGAGATCTGAACAATGCATTAAAGAGACCACATCATCCAATAAGCACAGTTGAAGAGGTCCCAACCTTAATACCGAATACCACTGTTTTCTCTGTCTTGGATGCAAAGAGTTCACTTTGGTAATTGATGCTTGATTGCAAATCTTCATATCTAACTACTTTTGGTACACTGTTTGGCAGATGCAGATTCCTAAGGATGCCAGTTGGAATAAATTCTTCAAGTGAAGTTTTTCAGCGTGCAATGGAGCAATTTTTTTCATGTTATCCTTGTGCCATAAAAGTAGATGATTTATTGGTTGTAGGCAACAGTGAAGCAGAGCATGATAGAAACATCAAGAAAGTTCTAGATAGAGCACATGAAGTAAACTCGAAGCTCAATCCTCTGAAGTGCAAATTCAGACTTCTAGAAGTGACCTGTGTAGGGTATCTGTTCATGAGTACAGGCTTGAGACCTGACCTGACCAAGCAAACAGCTATTCATGAGATGTCATCTCCAGATAATGTACAAGCTCTACAGCATATTATAGGCATGGTCAACTATTTAGACTAGTTTATACCAGACTCCAGTAAGTTGACAGCACCTTTAAGAGAGCTAATGTGCAAAAATGTTGTATGGCCATGGTTGGAATAGCACCAAAATGCATTTGAAGACCTTAAGCAGAAAATTGCCACCCCAACTACATTAAGATACCATGATGTAAATAAACCAGTTACTTTTTCCTGTGATGCTTCAAAATTTGGTCTAGGTGCAGTTATCCTTCAAGAGGACAGACCAGTAACCTATGCATGTAGAACACTAACCCAATCTGAGATGCAGTATGCTCAGATTGAGAAAGAGCTTTTGGCAATAGTATTTGCATGTTCCAAGTTTCATGATTATATTTATGGTCGAGCTATTCAGATTGAGACTGACCACCAACCTCTAGTTACTATTCTAAAGAAGTCTATGTATTCCACTCCAGCGAGATTGCAAAGAATGATGCTTAAATTGCAAAAGTACAATTTCAAAATGGTCCACATGAAATCCAAATTTCTTTATCTGGCTGATACCTTATCCAGATTGCCCAGAAATACAATAGAACAGCTTGACATAGAGAATTTTGACTTTGATGTGATGTCAATATGTAATTTTTCTAGCATAAGACTTGATGAGTTGGGAGAACACAGTCAAACTGATTCAATTTTGCAGAAGCTCATTCACTACATTAATGTTGGATGGCTGTCAGAGCAATCTAGTGTACCACCTGGAGTGCAAACCTACTTTCCTTACAGAGATGAATTTTTGTTGGAAGATGGCATTATTTTCAAATGCCATAAAATTGTTGATTCTGCTTCCTTACAACAAGAATATATCTAGATTTTGCATCATGACTACCCAGGATCCACATCCACTAAGACAATAGTGAGAGATTTAGTACTTTGACCTTTGCTACCAATAGACATTGATAAAGTACTTTCATCTTGTTTGGTATGTAATAGTACTAGACAGCATTTGCAAAGTGAACCACTTCAGCTAAGTCCAATTCGTGAACTACAGAGGTCAACTGTTGCAGCTGATATCTTTGAGTTGAACAATCAGCACTACTTAATTTTGGTAGAATCTTATTCAACTTGGTTTGAGATCGATCTGCTACCTATCCTAACATACACTGCTGTTATTACAAAGCTGAAATGTCATTTCTCATTTCATGGTAGTCCACACAAATTTCTTTTTGACAATGGTAGGCAATTTACTAAGCAGGTATTTCGGAAATTTGCAAAAGACTTTGACTTTGTACATGTCACTAGTAGTACTGAATATCCTTAGTCAAATGGTCTATCTGAACATGCAGTACGGAGTGCAAAGCAACTACTTGAAAGGTCAAAGCGTGACAATACCAATGCATTTTTGAATTTGATTAATCTCAGAGACATACCTTGAGATGATAGTCTTGGCTCACCTGCTCAAAGACTACTTTCCAGGCAAACTAGAACTACACTACCCATTACTTCCAGTTTGATGACGTCTAAACCTAAGAACTATAAAACCATCAAGGCTCAATCGGTTAAGAAGCATAATATCCAGAAATCTGGCTATGACAGATTGAGCAGATTATTTTATCTGATGAGGGAAGAGGAGATGTTATGAATTCAGAAAACGAAAGGTTTTGGTCGACTTGGACAGATTACAGGCATCTGTGCCTATACAAGATCTTATGTGGTAGATTCCGAAGGTGTAGAATACAGGAGGAACTGTAAACATCTTCTTCCTATATCAGAATCCTCATCACCATCAAAACATTGTTTCAGGGATACAAATTTCAAGAGTTAATCAGACAATGTTTCCATGCAGAATGTGTTCAATATTCTGATTCCATTCCAGAAAATGTTTCAGACATTCCACAGGTCAAACATTTTACAGAGGCAGCTCCAGCTGATGAAAGTAATTGCCAGTTTTATGTCACACGATATGGGCGAGTGTCAAAGCCAAGTGTGAATATATGGATCTACTTTTCTTAATCAAAATTACACTTCTTCGAAAAAGAAAAGTAGATTCCCACTTCAGTGAAACGACACTTCAGCGAAACTGCACTTTCGCTGAAGTATAGTCGCCAGATCGGCTAACTAAACAAAAAACACAAAAAAAAAATCCCATGTGGGGGCCTGTGACGCCCACACCCCCCTACTTTAATATTCTCACTCTGAGATCACACTACAGTGGGGAAAAAGGAATATTCCCTTATCCCCACTGTTCCACGATCTCAGCACTAGTTTGCTTAGTTGTACATCAACACTAAATATTGATGTACGACTACGGTTACATGCAAACTGCATGTTTTTATTTCTTCTTTTCTTTTTTTTTTCTGTTATTTTTATTTTCACACGAAATGGCATTTTCGACAAAATGCACTTTGTGAAAGTGTACTCTCAAATTTACGTTTCGTTGAAACGTAAATTCAATGTACTAAATGGAACCTATATATATATATATATATATATATATATATATATATATATATATATATGTGTGTGTGTGTGTGTGTGTGTGTGTGTGTGTGTGTGTGTGTACGTACTTGGTATTGTGTAATGCATGACAAAAAATTACCTGTGATTTCTGCATACTAAATAGACATAATGTCATAAGATCTATTCTCAAAGAGAGAGGATGTAGATCAGATTGCAAGTGAAGTGTGCTGTATATTTAGGAAGCATGTCAAGGCTGTACATGCACATATAAATTTCAGACACGTGCACTCCCTAGTGCCATTTTGTTATAGCAGCCACACTGAGAGAGAGCATGCATTTTCACAGTTGTTAATTTGTATAGAAGTTATTTAAGTTAAAGTCAGTAAACCTATATAGTGATGTGGTTGTATAGAATAAAGCTGCTTGAACAGTACACCCAAAAACTCTTCTACTATGTCCAAAGTAGGAGAGTGACAACTATATTAGACATTCAGATCATATGTATTTTAAAGATGCATCTACTTAGTCTTGCTACATAACATCTATTGCTCAATATGTACCGCACAACTGACTTATTGTCAAAACTTGTGGTATTTTTAACTGTACTGTATTTTTGTATTTGTGCTCCTAATTGTATTGTTACTTCATTTCTATTTTGTAAATGGGAGCATTCCTCCTCTGGCCGCAGCTGAAAAAGGACCTGGGTCCAGTCGGACTTTCCCGGTTAACAAATGTAATATAAAAGAATAAAATAAATAAATAATTTCCACAGTAACTTTTATAGGTAAATACTACACTGGCTATCAGGCTTAAAATGTATACATTGCATTCCTTTTTGACTCTCATATGTACTTCACCTTCGGTAGAAAAGACGGGGCTCTTTAGTGGTAACTGCACTGAGTTTTCAAGCCAGTTTTATGGACATAAAATGATGAAGTCTGCTCCCTTCACTTCACCAGCTTTGGGTGGGGGATACACTGGAGAAGCATGCTGTTGCATGTATCTGGTGCTAATACCAGACAGTGAAGGAGATCAACAATAGCAAACAGGAATGTATGAGGGACACAAAGGGGGAAATATTTCTCTGGTCATAGGGCACTCCACTCAGTGTCCCTCTGCATTCCCACATGCAATCTTCTTGCAGAAGCCCAGTACATCTGTGGGTGCTAGGTCTTAAGGAACAAAAGAATGATGCCCATTCTAATGAAGACACCATACTCAACTCACTATCAGCTCAGCCCTAAGGGAATTAGAGGTCAGTAGCGGTCTTACTTCAGGAGGAATACACAAATAAACTGGGCAGACAGACGGATTGCTTTCATGATGAGAGGGGGACTAGAAAATAAATAAATAAAAATAAAGCCACATTGAGTTTTCAGTATTAGGAAAACATTTTAATCTATGCATCAGGCAAATTGCTAAGGACTTTTTATACTGACTACAATGAGGTACTGAAAGTGGGAAAGCATTTAAACTTGTATTAGGCAACTCCCTTGCAGGTATTCATTGTTCATGTGTTAGAACTTTGTGTTTTTGCAAATTACCTCATGTGTATGTATATCTATCTATCTATATATATATATATATATATATATATATATATATATATATATATATATATATATATATATATATATATATATATATATATATATATATATATATATATATATATATTCATGGGACTACTTCAGGCAATGGAAATTTCAAAACTTTGAACATCATATGGCCGATTAACATATGATCAAAGTTTTGAAACACTGAACATCAAATAAAAAAAAAGAAAGTTTTATTTTTATGTTTTTGAAAAGGGCAAGCCCCCATGTGCCCCTCTCACCCAGTACTAATATACCAACTCCGGGATCGTACTACAATGAAGAATATGATAAATTTTCTGTTACTCGCTGCATGGCAATTTCCATTCAGAATAATCGATGTTTATAAACTTTGATCATATGGTCATCGTCCATATGATGTTGAATATTTTGAATCATCTGAAGGGGACCCATATATTGTATATATTAATTAGGTTTTCTGTTATCTGGTTTTGTTTTACATTATTTGGTAAAACCTAACCAGGTGGGGAGGCTATGCTCTCCACACCCCCACACACACCCTAACTATATATGCTAACACTAGGATCGCACTATAGTGGGGAAAAGGACATATATTGACTTGCATTAGAGTACTAGTTTTCAGTGAAATGAGTTTTAGGTGAAATGAAATTTAGGTGATTTGGTCTCAGTGAAATGGGTGTCAGTGAAATGGTCTTTCAGTGAAGTGAATCGAATCTATATATATATATGTATATATATATATATATATATATATATATATATATATATATATATATATATGTGTGTGTCTATTTGCCATGATCGACATTTCTCAATGTCGAAATCCATTTGGCTGAGACCATATGATCGACATTTGAAATGTTGAACATACAAGCAGACAAAAATAAATAAATAAATAAATAAATTTAACGATACTAGCAGGGGGGGCTAGGCCCCCATGCACCCCCCCGTGGGGGCTCCATCCCACCCACAGCCCACATAACTTTAATATACCAACTCCAAGATCGCACTACAGTGCAGAAATGGAAATCTTTCCATTCTGCACTGTACAGAGATGCCAGTTCCCCATGGTTGACATTTCAAATGTCGATCACATGGTCTCGGCCATATGAATGTCGACATTGTGAAATGTAAAGGGGACCCATATATATATATATATATATATATATATATATATATATATATATATATATATACATATATATATATATATATATATATATATATATATATATATATAGCTATATATATTTCATATATATATATATATATATATATATATATATATATAGATATATATTTATATATGTATATACATATATGTCTGTGTGCATCACATTGCATGTTTGGTAAGTAAATACAAGAAAATATTGTGCAGCTAAAATTTTAAACCTCTTGTTTCTGCTCTGGAACAGACTCCCCATCCATCAAAACAAAGTTCATAGGTTCATAGGTGATTACTAGACTAATGGTAGAAGAGCCTTTACAAGCCTAGCCTATAATACCCAGGATATGACAATATTATAACTTAATTCCCCAGACATGGGATGGGGTAGCCTTGGGGTAGTGGGTCTTGGGATTTGTTGCCTAAGTCATTTTACAGACTGCCTCCCTCCATAGGGGACATGGGCAGTTCACTTGGAGTGAATTTATGGTTCCCCATCCATTTATCCAAATTCTTTTTGAACAGAGTGAGGGACAGGCTTTGTTTTACAAATATGGAAAGTTTATTCCATAGACAAAGCAGCTTTTGGGATATGAATCTGTCTCTCAGCAAGTTCTGTTAGAGTCACAAGTAAGGGTCATGTCTATGGAACAAGTAACCCTCATATAGTTTTTCTTGTGAATATGTAACATTTTCATCATGGCAGGATCAGAAAATTCCTTATAGGTCAAGAATATGTTACCACTCACTAAACAATATGAGAAAGAGTAAAAGGAGAAATTGTCTGCATAAGAAATTGTCTGCATAAGACGCCTGTCTTATGCTTTGTATTTTTTTAGTGAGAAACCTGTGGGGTTGCTCCAATTGGTGTAAGTGCTTAGTTAGGTACATGCAGAAGGAAGCATTGTGCTCGATTATGAGCCTGATGAGAGATGAGTACAATGGCACTATAACTTCCTTTGGCATTGCTGCCTTGCCTTTACTTATAAGTTGAGCCATCCAGAAGGATTTTATCACTACCATAGTTATCTGGTTGCCAAAGTTTAGGTTACTATTTATCTGTGTTCATAGTTCCTTCACCACTGTGTCTATTTTTAGAGTATGATTATGCATTTTTTAGTATTTAGTCTCAGACTGTGGCTCGTATTCAAGTACAACTTAGATGTACTTAAATGCAAGGCCAAAATAATCATTAGAACAACAACAAAAAAAAACAAACAGCCAGCACTCCAAGTTAATAAATCAAAAAGAATTTAATGTAATTTCATTCAAGACATAATGGTCTTGGCAGAAAAGTCTTCTTTAGTGCAACAATATACATACATACTTTATAAATGAAGAAATAAATACACAAATCATTAACAAAACTGATCCACAATTAAATTCAAACCCGATCACAAAACCATAAAAGGAAGTTATATACTGTAAGTAAATTATGAAGAAAATACTACACAAAGCAGTGTAATGTCCTAAAAGAAAGCAAGCTGTAAAAAGAAAAGTTTCTTGTCTGTGCATGTACTAAAATTGTTCCAAATTAGAAAACTGTAACCTGAAAACTGGGAAGAGTCCTGGAAATGTAGTAATGCCCTTCCTTGTAGCTTATTTTGTAATCTTTTAAAAATTACATTTGCAAATTTGTAACACACTGATGATGCCAGGGGGTGAAACTGGTCTGTGCCTTGCCAGATCATTGCTTTCTTCTTGATGCCATGGTGTCCATTTCACACTAAAAGTTATTGAGTGTACTATTCAGCTGTGTTTAGTTCTTTTTTTTTGCCCTGGTTTGTGTATCAAGGGCAAATTGGATCCATTTTTACATTTGGAGTGCTGAACTGTGTTGGATTTGTTTTTAGTTTGGTCCGAGCACTGTGAGTGTTTGCGTGCACCGGCAGGCTTGTATGGGATATATATATATATATATATATATATATATATATATATATATATATATATATATATATATATATATATATGTGTGTGTGTGTGTGTGTATACATATATGTAGTTTTATATATATATATATATATATATATATATATATACATATAAATATATACACACACACACACATATATACACACACACACACACACACACACACACACACACACACACACACACACACATGCACACAAACACAGAGCATAAATTACACAAGAGAGACAGCTTCTAAATGCATTGGATAGGTCACAATGGATTACATGTAGCATCGCCTATAATAACATTTCTTCACTTATCTGTGAAAACTTCAAATCAATTAACAAAACTCAGTTTATGTAGATTCAAATAGCATTGTTATTAAAACTGTAGAAAACAGATATAACATGTTTTAAAAGATGAGCAAACCACTTAGAGCATGCTATTATTCTATACCTGGAGTAAGCTTCCACCATATAGTAACATCTTCCATTTTTTGTGAAATTCCTTAATTACTTAAGAAACTTTAATTGATTCAAAGATCAAGTACAAAATAATTAAAGTAGTTAAAAGAAAAAAATGACAATTTTCCTTATCACATCTGCAGGCAGGTGATCACGAATATAAAAGGAGCCTCTTTTTAATGGCCTTACATCTAAATTTTAACTTTAAAAGTCTAGCAAATACCTGAAAATAGAGACTGAATGGCTGCTGACTTGCTGAATGGATCACTAGGATGATTCCTTTGCTGGCCACATGAGAAAGATGTTATGCTTTCGTGAACATTTAGAAATGGCAAGAAACTATACTCTATTAAGCAACTTTAAAGTATTTACATTCCTGTCATGATGTTAATTATATATATATTTTGGCACAGAACTAATTGTTTTTAATTGTTTAGCAATTATTTAAGTAATAATAAAGGCTTGCGTCCTCAATGACATCACCATGTTTTGACATACTTACTAATTAAAAGATTACACAAGCAGGCATCCAGTCTGCAGTATTACAGGGACTTTTTTAACATTAAGTTTTAGATAGGTTGTTATTAAAAAGACCTTCCTTTTATTATTAATTATTGACTGCAAGAATAAAGATTTAATCGGGAATATGGTAAGTCTTTCTTTTAAGTATTTAACTTGCTCTGTATTTGATCTATAAACAAAGTCAACATTCTCTTTAAACATTCAGAAATGAATCAGTAAGATAAAGATTATACATTGTTTTCAACAATAAAAAAAAGGAACAGCTGTCTCTTTTTTTTCCAATCAGATAACAAAAAGGCACCCATTAATTAGCAGCCGCAATCTGTCAAAATACTGGTAATGTTAGGGAAAAGGGTATTTAGTACCCTAATGTTTGGGTTGAGGTTTGGCTTAGGGTAGGGCTAGCACACATAAGTAGCAATGGCAGGGGTTGTGTCTGGTTTTGTGTGTGTGTGTGTGTGTGTGTGTGTGTGTGTGTGTGTGTGTGTGTGTGTGTGTGTGTGTGTATGTGTGTAGACTATGCATTTTTTGTGTGGGTACATGTGGGTGTATAGATAGAAAGACAGAATTACATATATGTATGTATATGTATATATATATATATATATATATATATATATATATATATATACATATACAGAGAGAGAGAGAGAAAGAAAAAGAAAGGTCTATATTGTTTTTTCAAGCTAATGAATTTATCAATTCATAGTTCATGTTTACAAGGTTAATCATTTTTTGTCCAGCTTTAGCAGGCTAATAATTTTTTTGTCCAGCTTTTATTCAGCAGAGCTATACCACATAACCCAGGTTAGACAAATGGACACAAGCCACCCAGTAGATTATTGCTCTAGGGCCGCTGTACTTTATAGCAGGCATACTCTGTCCAACAGATGCACATACAACCCTATCACCATTAAAATGGATCCCTGACATTTGATGGAGTAGTATGGGTCCTAAACTGTTTTGTGGATTGTGATGTAAAGAGAGAAGATTTCATTTAGCCAGCAGTGTCAGGACCTACAAGCTAACACTTGACAGTATAATAAGTTAGTGTTGACAGTGTATGAACTGAATGCTCATGTTTGGATAGATAGGGCAGGTTATGTGTGCACTTGGCTGGGGTACCAGAAATAAGAAAGTAGAGGCCATTCTAGACTTCTGATTGGCAAATGGCTTAATGGTAGCCAACACATAGTTTACCAAGACAGACCATTACAAAAACACATACAAAAGTGGCCAGCATACAGCTCTGATTAACTTTGTCCTAATTAGGAAAGAGCATTGTGGTACAATCAGCAACTGCAAAGTCATCCTCAATGAAGCAGTCATCCCACAGCATCAACCGCTGGTGGCCACAGTCAGTTGCAAGCAATGGTCAGAGAAGGCTCTATATTCAACATAGGCTGATGATCTGGAAGCTGACTCGAATGAAAGCACATCATTTCAATTAACTGATCTAGGCTCTAGCACCTCAAAAAGAAGAACAAATAGGTGGAGTCAAAGAAGAATTGCAGAGTCTCAAAACAGAGTGTGTGAAGACTACAGAGCAGATAAGTAACCGAGCCAGATAAGGAAACAAATGTAAATGCAGAAGACCAGGAAGCTATCAAAAAAAAAAAGAAGAGTACAAGAGCAAGTGGAAGACAGAAAGGATGGACAAAATTGATAAATGAATGTACAGACTAGTAGAAAGTAAGAAGGGAGATGAGAAGTTCAGATTTAGATCAAAATGGAGCAAAACCAACCCAAGGTTTTTAGTGTGACAGATGGTGGAAAAGAAGCTAAAGATGATGTATGAGTACAGCTGAGCATTCCTACACTTGTAGAAAGCATTGTGACATGGTCTCAAGAATGATGATTTGGGTAGTCTTGAGATGGTCTGAAGTCCTAGAAACATTGATAGAATAAATGCAGAAGGACCAAATAATATAACTATGAACAGTGGTCAGATTTGACGGAGTGGTTACCATCAGTAGTGGGTGTGCATCAAGGGTCCAGTTCTGAGCCTTTTGCCGCTTACACTGGTGATGAGCTACATTAACAAATAGGTTGAAGGGGATGAAACAACAAAGCTGCTGTATGCAGACTATGTGGCACTGCAAGCACACTGAACAGGAACGTCAGCAAATAAGAGAATTTAATACAAAACTTGAATGCACATGGGATGAAATAGTAGAGGGAAGATAGTTGTTAGAGCAGCAACAAGAGGAAATCAGAAGAAGTTTAAAATTAAGACAGAAGTGAAAATAGTGGAACAGGTTAACAGTTTCAAGTATCTGGGATGGGTGGATGAGGAAAAGGTAAGTCTGAATGATGAGGTCAAAGACAGAATCAGAGGGTCTGTGACCAACTGGCACAGAGGGTCAGCAGTAGTGTGTGACAAAAGAATGCCAAAGAATATGGAAAGGAAACAACAATCAACCAGTTCTTCTCTATGGTATAGAATCATGTGCATTGAAGACAGAGCAGTTGGAGAAGCTAGAAGTGGTGGAGGTAAAGTGCCTGTGGTGGGAGGTAGAATGTACATTGTGGAAAAAAGAAAAAAATTACGACATGAGATGAGAAGCCAAAATAGCTCAATTTTCAGAAAATGTAAAAGAGAATAGAATGCAGTGGATTTGGGCACATGATTAGGAAAACAGTAGACAATTTGGTGAAGAGGATTTAAGAGAAACAGAAAGTAGGCGAAAGAAAATGAAACTATCCAGAAAAGAGATGGATGCAGTATTTGAAAGAAGACCTGTGAAAGCCAGGCATGACTGTTGAAGAAGGTAAGAAAGAAGTACTGAATCAAGACAGATGGCAACAGTTGGCATGACAACCCAACGCCAAAAAGAAAATCAGAAAAGTGACGTTGATGACTATGATGAAGATGATGTTTTCATTGTTGTACTAGTAGCAGTTCTGCATGAGCGAAGAGACTGCTGTGGTTAAAGAAGTTTGTCTTTTAAGCAACTATTGTGTGATTTTTTTAGTTGGCACGTTTAAGTAGCATGCAGTGCAAAGAGGAGCTGCCCTCCCATGAGGGGGAGGGGTGCAGGGGAGCACACCCCATATGCAAAATCACTTACTTTGAATCTTTTTGTGTTTTTTTGACTATACAGTTTCCCCTGGATTCAGTGAGCTCTGCATGGCATGCAGGTATAGTGCAGGAGCTGCTGGAGGCAATAAGTCCACTGAGAGATCCAGGAACAAGCTCCCGGGACATGCACAAGCACTCCTGCACTATTCCTGCATGGACACAGCTCCTGTATGCAAATTACTCCATTTACAGGTGAAAACCATGCAAATGAAGTGAATTTGTGATCCAGGAAGCTGGCAGCCGGCCTTGCAGGACTAGTGTAGTCTGCAGAAATGTAATCAGTTATTAACCAAGTACATTTCTGCAAACTACAAAATGGAGCAATGACAGCTCCAAATAAAGGGTGTATATAATCTAGAAAGCATGCCAATGGCCAAACATATGACCATTGGCATGGAAAACAGTTGCAAAAATTAAAAAAAAAATTTTTTTTAGGCAATTTTGGCTGTTTAAGTGTAGGGCAGCAGCGCTCAAATGGGATCGGGCCGAAAATAAAAAAAAAAAAAAACTTGAAATAAGCATTCTATCCAAAATCACAATTTTGCCATTATACTCAGTGGCAGGCAGAAGACAACATGGCCAGTGAAAAGTGATTGCAGTATCAGACTTGTAACTAGGCATTAGCAGGAGATCCTATGCAAATGAGGGGAATGATACTGAATCCCCAACCATGGAGGTGCAGGAAGACCATGGTGCAAGCCTAAGAGCTAGCTTACATCATAGAGGGGTGTGTCAGGCATAGTGTAAGCTTATTGGAGCCCTGTGGCTCAGGTTTGCCCTTAGCTTAGCAGAGCTAAGCAAGGGGATGTGTCTGAAGCTGCCAAGCACACTGTATACTGCCTAAGCAGGTATGCGCACCGTGCACTGGGTTTTAAAGGGAAAAAAAGTAAACCAGGAAGTAGCAGCTCCATGTACATCTGAGAACTGTGTTTGTGTGGTGCGCCCCTGGGCTTAAACAGGAAGGCAATGGGAAGGGAAAACAGCAGTGGGAAGGTAATTAAGGAAAGCTAGCATAGCTGGCAGGTGAAATATATCAGAATCAGCCAATTACACAGGCAGCAGCCCAGCCAAGCAAACCACTATAAACTATGCAAACACCTTTCCCTCTGTTTTTTCCCACAAACTGTACATCACTGGTGTACACAAGCGGGGAATTTTTTCCAAACAAAAGCAACAAAATGATAGGGGCTGCAGCAGCTATCATAAATCAACATGTGGAAGAGGCTGAGGGTGGTGAGGATGAGTTTGCTGATGACCAACCCACAGTGAGGAGAAGGAGAAGAGTGTATAGACCCAGGATAACTTACCAGGGGCTACATGAGCTGGAGATAGTGGAGCACTATAGGGTGGACAGGGACCTCCTACAGGAAATTGTTGAGCTGTGCCGGCCACACCTCAAACACAGAACCAACAGAGGGGAACCCATCCCAGTGCATACCAAGGTATGTATAGGCCTAAGAATGCTAGCCACAGGTACCTTCCAAAGGCCAGCTGGGGATATCATGGGGATCTCACAGACATCAGCATCCAGGGTACTCTACCAGTTCATGGATGCCATGTCAGCACATGCCAGTGAGCATGCATATTTCCACAACAGCCGTGAGGTGTTGACCAGGAATATGCATCTCTTCCACCAAATAACATAATGCCCTGAGGTAGTGGGTGCTATAGACTGCACGCACATATGCATCAAAACACTACCCAGTAAGCGTGGTAGGGTCTACATCAACAGCAAGGGCTTCCCTGCATCAGCTGCCAGGTTGTGTGCGATGTCCAGGGCATTATAATGAATGTGTGTGCTGGATGCCCTGGAAGCTATCATGACTTCCATATCTGGCATATGACGCAGCTGTACCAGTGATTTGTCAGTGAGGACATCCCTTATGGCCATCTAGTGGGGGGTGCTGGTTATGCAATGGAGCCATGGCTGACACCCATCAGAAATGCACATACACCCGAACAAGAACTCCATAATGACGCACACGCACAAACCAGAATCATAATAGAGCGTGTGTTTGGGGTGCTCAACTCACAGTTCTGGTGCCTGGATGCATCCGGTGGAGCCTTGCAGTACTCACCAGCTACATGTACCCAAATTGTCATTGTATGTGCCATGCTACACAATATTATCCTGTGGAAACAGCTGCAGCAGGAACAGCACGGGGCAGGGCCACACAGACCCCCACCATTAACAAGGCCTGCACAGGCACAGAGTAACTCGGAGGAGGAACATCCTGAGCCTGGCCAGTAGACAGAGGGAGGCGTCCTCAGTATGCACAAGCCATGGCAAAGAGGCAACGCATAGCACATACACTGAAATGGTAGGAACCCAGGGAATAACACCTCTCTCTGACTCGCACATACAGTAAAAGGGATGCCAAACATGACACTACCTGTGCTTAACCATGTATAGGGAGTGTACTATGTGCATCCGACATAGTCACCATCCTCAATACTGGCGCAGCCACAAGGTAAGTCACTCTCCCTATCAATTGCCAAATGGAGTAGTATGTTTTGTTACTTGTATCTATGGTATGGATGTGAGCATGCAAGTAAATCGGGTGGCTGAATTGGATGCCAGCAGATAGTAGACACCTATAGTAGCAGCATGAGATCTGTATCAAATACTGGTGTCTCCTCAATAGCTAGTACTAGACAAGGTTGCAAAACTCACTGCAGGAAATGTACTGGGCCACATGTGTGTCCATAGCACACACACACATGCCAGTCAGGGAGGCTCACTTACCCAACAACAGTCTCAGCCAGCAGGACAGGTGTAGACAAACACAAACAAAGGCTGTGTTAAGGTCTCTGATTGATGGCTATGGAGAACACCCCCCTCCAGACCTACACAGACAGACTACAACAGGTCAGGTAGTGGGATGTTAGCTCTGAAGGGTAAGAAGTCTGAAACTGAAATGTAGATCAATCAAACCTAAGACCTGTAGTACACTGATATGCTTCTTGTCAGTATGATAGGTCAGAATACAGAATGAAATGGAGTACCTGAAATACCAGTACAGTCATAGCAAATGTGTACAAGTGTCAGGTGTGCCCCCCCACAATCCTATGTAGAAATGTAGTAACATGTATGTGTAGGTATAATAACAGTGGAGTACAGATTACCTGAGCTGGCCAAAGTAGCAGGATAGATTGTAGCATGTGTACAATATGCAGGGCTGTGTGTGTTAGGTTGGTGTGTGTTGTATATTATGTGAGAGTGGTCTGTATGCAGACATGGTGGCCGTTGGCCAGTACTGCCAATGACAGTGCCAAGTTCTAACAACTGCAGTGCCAAAAACAATGCATCCCAGCAAAACACATTCCACCAGTAAGCCATAGTAAATGTTTGGAAGTAATATCTGTCACCATCTGAAAGAGGGACATGGCATGAATGTGGGCCCAGACATACAAACAGTACACAGGGGGAAGTACCTCAGACAGACAGTGTATAATATGTTACTGTCAAATGGACACACCTTTGGAATTGTACATATAGGTTAGCAGCACATTAGTTGGGTTTGTAGTAGGGAATACCGATGTCATCTGGCCAAACACTGGCAGACCACAAAGGTCACAGGTATGAAGTATTGAGAAACAGCTGATGTTCCTGCACAAGCCAGCATAAGTGGAATGCCCCATGCATATCTGAGAGTCAGATGCAAGTAGTGTCCATAGCACACATGCACCCACCTCACCCCACCATCACCCGCAGGTACCACTTTGGTCTTATCCCTGCTATTGAAAATTAGTACAATATGACCCCCACTTCTGTATGGCAATAGCCAAAGAATGCAGCATGCAGAACAGGTGTCCCATGCAGTTGTGTCCCTAGCTGTAAGCAGCACCCTGCCAGCATCCACACCAATTAGCACCTTGCATACCTACCCTGTCACCCCAGGGGAATATAGTGTCTTGCAGTCTGGGACTGTAGGAGTGACACAATGCAACAGCCTGCTACAGCTGCTCTTCATCACTACCAAATGGCCTACAGTCCTCTGCCAAAGACCTGTGTCTCACCCGTACTGCCAACATATGTTATGTCATGGACTACCAAATAACAACATAACACAGTACACAGAACCCAAATGCAAGGCCATATGGACAAATCCCAGTAACATGTCCATCATGTCCTACTGCATGAACTGTGGACCAACACGAAATTACTGCTGGGATGAGATGATAACTCTAGGGAACTTATCAGATAATGTTTACATAATGTTTGGAAGTGGATAGAATAATAGAGGAGGGATAGGCGCATGGGCAGCATGTAGTGTGTGAAGTCCTTGTGCACATACTATCCCTGCCTGCAAACACAGGGATGGGTGGCTACAAACTCGCTCGTAAACCACAATGTGAAGGGGTAATGTTCAGAATTATGACCCCTGCTTCTGGGTAACATGTGTGAATCTATACAGCTGTGAGGCATGGCCACAACAGGATATAGCCATACTGTCACGTTGATGGATGTACAAGCGTGGGATCCTCAGCCACCACTGTACCAAGGTGCTGAACCATTTAAACAGACCCAGCAGCAAGTGTCTGCAGTTTCCCCTCCAGAATGACTTGATTGTGCAAGAATATGTAGGCTGCAGACCACAATATTGGACACAACTGCATTCACCCTGTGTTCCCCAGGACATTACTGCAAGCAAATATGTATACCTGAGAGTACTTGATGACATAAAACATCACAGTGTAAAACAATACATGTGTCATAATATCTCTGCTAACACCAAGACCATGTAGCAGAAGCAGCACAGACACAATTACCTACAGTAACCCACTATCCTTTTCCCAATTTGACCTCATATTGTCAACCGATCTACAGATATCCTGCAGAAACAGGTTGCAAGCTGTAGGTGTAGAACACAAAAGCCTGCACTGGAGTACAACCTACCTGAAATGAATTTGCACATTCAATACAGAAGGTCATACTGGGCATGGTCCCATACTTAGAGAAACAAAGCCCATGTCTGACAACAAAATACTGAAAGGTCATACTGGGCATGCTCAAACAGAAATGAAGCCCATGTCTGGCAGCAGCAGTGGACCATACATATCTGACAATCAAAGATGTTTGTGCACACACTCCTCAGTGCACACTAGTCATGCTTTGCATACACATTGGATAGGAATACACACATATATCCAAGTACAACACAGTATAATGGGCCAAAATTACACATACATAGATGTGTGGAAGAGAGTGACAGACAATGACAAAGAGCCTCCTATCACAGGGCCTGTCCCACCCAACACACATCCAATTGGCTAAAACCACCATGATGTGAAAATGTCAATGACTGTAGACATTTGCCTCTGGTATCCCTCAGCACTATAGTGTATGTGGTGCTTGTGATAACTGTGTAACATGACTGTACAAGTCAGTAGTCATCTAGCAATTGTATACACATACCTGTGGAATATAAAGCTGTGTGTGCCTGAGTGTTGTGCGTCTGCTTCCAGATGAATGGGTTATGGCCCATGCACACACACTGCAGTCTCCATTGCCCTACTATGGCAAACCTGCTGATGTCTTCACCTTGAAATACACCTTTGGGGAAAAAATTGAAATAAACCTTTGGGAAATTAGTAGCCCAATAATCCCCCTGGCATGTCCTATAACTGCGTAATGCTGTAGCGTAATATACTAGTTAGGTAGGAGTTCTATTCCTAGACATGGCAGCTGTAGAACTTTCTCTGTGTGTGTTTATCTGTGTTGGGATGAATGCTTTTGAGGCCATTCACAGTCGCTACAACTTCCATGGCCCTACTTTTGCAAGCCTGCTGATGTCATTCACTTTGAAATGCACCTTTGGAGAAGGAGTAGCCCAGTAAGCTTTGTGGTGTGTCCTATAACTGTGTAATTCTTTAGTGTGATATACTAGTTAGGTAGGAGTTCTATCCCCAGACATGGCAACTGTGAAATTCTGTTTGTTTGTGTGTGTAGATATCAATGTTTTTGTGACCATTCACAGTCACTAGGCATACCTAAAAATGGAGAACACTGATATCTGTGCAGTAACAGAGACCTGATCCAAGGCTCCAGAGAGCACCCCTGCAATACCAGGTATAGCTCTCACCACACCTGTCGACCACCAAACAGGACTGAAACAATAAAGGTGGAGGAGTGTCCATATTCACCAAGGATATTCATACCACCAGGCTACTTGACCAACAGAATGTGTCTGAAATACCCCTGGTGCAGCTAACACTAGGTCAGACTGCAATCCAAATTGTATAGCTTGCTACAGATCCCCCACCATGCCCCAAGATTCCCACTACAGCTTTTGAAACATACCGTGAATTATGATACAACCAAACACCCGAATACCGGGTGACTTTCACTACCCTGCCATTAACTGGGAAAAATACTTGTGCACCAACATGTGTGCCCAATGGTTCTTGTAAGTCATAATTCCCAATGAACTGGATCAAGTAAAGCATAGTCCCACCAGAAGCTCAGATATCCTTGACCTGGTCATTACCAACATGGGAAATCTATGCTCCACACCTATGGTCACCCCGTCAGTGGTCAGGTCTGCCCATGAACTAATCACCCTTAACATCCACATCCCTCCCCCACACCCCAGTAAGGAAATCTCTGTAACACACATCTCCAAAGCCAACATCATACTACACATGTCAGACAAGAGTAACATCATGACACCCATGCCGATGGGAACTGAAAGGACAACTGCTGAATCCTACATGAAGGCACTGTACGAGCACATCCACTCATGCATGAATTGTGCCATCCAATACAGAACCAAGATGCTCCCCACCAAGAAAAGGAAGCCAATGTACTGGCCCCCTGCCATAAACATACTGTACAACAAAAGGAAGAAACTGTTGCAGAAATGGGGGGATTTCCAGGATGCAAAATACTCCCTTACCAACACAGTAAGAAGCTGAGATCCCTCATAGCATCCACCAAAGCTAGTTATGAACATAATATAGCCACAGATGCCAAAGACAAACTGCAAGCCATTCCATAGCTATGCCAGGAATCTAAATGGCAATGCTCAGATCTGCTCTGAGCTACAACAGGATGGTATTAAATATACTGCTCCCAAGGATATTGCCAATATCCTGGTAGATCAATTCAGTGTCAACTGCACCCCCCTCCCACCCAAGAAAGGGCCCATCTCAACACTGAAAGATTGCCAGATTTCGGTAATAATGGCTACATAGGTAATAAAACACACTCTACAGAGCTAAGACAACAGCAGCCATGGGACCAGTCAACATCCAGGGCTGTGTACTACATGAAATACAAAATGAACTGGCACCTCACTTATGTGCTATGTCTAATCATAGCCACACCCCAGCCTTCATGCCCACTGTGTGGCACACAGCTACAGTTATCCCAGTCCACAAGGGGAGATCCACCTTGGGTCCTGAGAACTAAAGCTCCAGCAATATGATGTGCCTGATCTGCAAGGCCATGGAATGTATTATCATGGAAATTAAAATAAAGACCTTGGCAACCTGCAAACACTGGACCCCAACCAGATTGGGTTTGTGAAGTGCTGATCATGTCACTTCAACCTGATTGACAACTGTGAATCAGTCTCCAGAGCTGTGGATGAGGGTAAGGTGGTTTACACAGCCTATTTGGACCTTGCCAAGACCTTCGACAGCACCTCCCCCCAGTCTGGAGTCATAGATAAATGTATCAAGCTGGCCATTAATCCCTATGTCACCCAATGGGATGCCAACTGCTGTACCAACAGAACGCACACTGTACATGTAGGTGACACCAAACCCAGCCTCAGACAAGTGACATTTGGAGTACCTTAGGGTTCAGTCCTGGCACCACCCTTGTTTGGCATCTACTGCTCTGAAGTACAGTCCAACAGTAAGGGACTCTGGCAAACAAAGGTTGCAGATGACTGCACACTGGCAGCTAATATTGAATCCCCACATGATGTGGATATTCTACAGAAGGGCATTACAGAAAGACATGCTTGGTGCCTGAGCCATGGCCTCAAGATCAATGCAAAGAAATGTATAGTTATCCCCTTTGGGAAGGAACATGTACCTGTGATGTACATAGATGGCAGTACACTAAACACCTAAAGTGTGATAAGACACTTAGGGACACAGGTGGACAGTGGTCTCACCTTTGATAACCACATTGCCACAACAGTCAGGAAATCCACCTGTGTGGCACACCTCATCACTAAGGGCTTTACATCCAGGAAAAAGGAGGCCATTGTCCCACTGTACTCATCTCTCAGTAGACCCAGTACAGACTACAATGTTCCATTATGTATGTACCTCACAAGACATCTGCAACAACTAGAATGGCTGCAGACATACATCACTAAAAAAATCACAGACCTAAACCAGATGCCCTATGCTGCCCTTCTGAAAATCACCCAGCTATACTGTGTCACATATTTTGTTCTCAGACACGATCTCTGCTTAACATACCATGCCATGTCAAACCCAGCTGTTGGACATGCTACACTTAAAGAATTCAAAACCCTTACAGCCACATGCTCCAGGGATCCAAATCTTGTCATCACAATGAACAATACATGCTGAAGGGATTTGTTCCTGATCCAACGACTTAGCAGACTATGGAATAGACTGCCCATACATGTCAAACAGAGTGCCTTTTTGGCCATCTTCAGAAGGAACCTGGACGATTTTATGGGAGATAGGAAATTGACCCCAGGCATCATGTCAGTTTCCCTGCTAGACAGGGGTCGAAGGAAGTAACTATTGTGGGAATACATAGCCAGGGAATTGTCATAGCTAGGCATGTATAGGCCCTAGGGCCGATAGCCTAGTACCATCCTATGAACCTATGACCTACACTTTCCATTGTCCAACCTTGGCAAGGCTGCTGATGTCATTTACTTTGAAATAAACCTTTGGGGAAAGACTAGCCCAGGAAGCTCTGTGGTGTGTGCTATAACTGCGTACTGCTGTAGTGTGAGGTACTAGTTAGGTAGGAGTTCTAATCCCAGGCATGACAAGTGTAAAAGTTTGTGTGTTTTGTCTGTGTAGGGATCAATGTTTTTGAGGCCATTCACAGTCACTGCAACTTCCATTGCCCTTCTTTGGCAAGCCGGCTGATGTCATTCACTTTGAAATACATGTTTGGAGACAAACTAACCCAGTAAGCTCTGTGGCATGTGCTATTACTGTGTAATGCTGTAGTGTGATGTACTAGTTAGGTAGGATTTTTAATCCCAGACATGTTTTATGTGAGACTTGGTGTGTGTGTTTGTGTGTGTGTGTGTGTGTGTGTGTGTGTGTGTGTGTGTGTGTGTGTGTGTGTGTGTTTGTTATTGGTGGAGGTAGCTGTAAGTGTGTAACAACAGGACTCATTGTGGAGTGGGTTTTGCAAGTTTCTTATATGGTGGGCCTATTATATGTCACAATGCCCACCTTACAAGGATAACAGATGTCAAACAGCAGAGAGGCTGGGGTAGACAATCCATACCCCTACATGTGACATCATGGTTTGGGAACAATATAGACAACCCTTGTATTACCCAGAGAACACTCTCCAGCCATGTCTCATACACAAACACACTTGACTAGGCAACAACCACTATGTTGGTAGTTCCCTGCATATTGCCCACAGATAGTAACTATGGTGTGATTGCAGTGGACTACAGAGGACATGACACCCTGTCCCTTCCCTACAATAGGCAAATCACTGCATACAGTGCTCCTTCACTATGTTCCGCACTGGACACCTGCAACAGCAGTAGAGCCAGCAAATGTAACCCACAAGTAACATACCATGCCTTATGAACATGCACTGTATGGACAGATGCCACTGACACCAGGGAATACCTGTATCATGCTGTCAATGTAGGTGCAGGGTCAACCTGGTGTCCATTGTCAGTTCTCAAAACATGAGGTCAAGAATGCCACATTGTATGATAATATGTCTACACAACATGCCCCAGACACTCCAGGTACATTTCCACATGTCACAGAACATGCATGTGTGATGTGTGCACATCCAAGACACCATCCATGTTATGGAATATAGAACAGATACATTGGCAAGCATTGCACACCACTGGCCACCCACAATAGTAACCCAGATGACTGGATGGTGAATACAATACCTAGCTGTGTGGACTAATCCAGTTTCTACACCCATGAGCCACACTGCAGACCATTGTCATGTGGCCTGATCCTAAGGTATACACTTTACCTAGCCTGGTACAGCCTTCTGGCGCAGTCAACCACTACACACCTGTGAAGCAATGCACCCATGCATGTCAGTACTGGCAAACCTGTGTGTGTGTGTGTGTGTGTGTGTGTGTGTGTGTGTGTGTGTGTGTGTGTGTGTGTGTGTGTGTGTGTGTGTGTGTGTGTGTGTGTGTGTGTGTGTGGAGTATAATGACTTGGATGCCATTCACACTCACTAGACCTTCCATTGGTCTACTGAATCAGACAGCTTAACATACCCTTTGCCCATATATCATCCCGATAACCCCTGTGGTGCATGTGATACCTGCGTATTACTGTATTGTGGAAAACTAGCAAGTTAGGAAGTCTAATCCAGACACTGCCAACTGTGATAATGTGTGTGAGTCCTTCAGAGAGTGTAGCTCTGTCAACCTTGACATCTGTTCTTGTGGACAGGCATGTGTACTACACCTACCTTATCACTTCTTTATCACTGTTGCTGATGTCACTTACCATTGAATATACCTTTGAACAGCTCCCCAGCATGTAAACTCTGTGGTGCATGCAATAACAGCATAGACATGTGATAACAATACATAGTCAGGCAGGGGTTTGAAACCCCATACTGGTAAATGTGTGACACAAGCATGCTAAGATTTTACTCTCCCACCCACTCCCTGTCTTACTTTGTCTCTGTCTTTCTCACTCCCTCTTTGGTGGATGTGGAGAAGTGCACATGATTTGCTTAAGCATCAGCTTGTGTTTTGTAAGTGATGGTCGAGATCAACTGATGGCCTCTGCACCATTTGCAGTCCCCAACTAACTGATTGCATGTGAAACAGCTGTGGTAACATTCCCATAGCCAATTGCATGGAAACACACTCCTATAACTAGGAACATCATGTGGGTGTTGGCTCTTTTCATTCACTGTGAGCAGGACTTTATGTCGGTGTTTGACAAACAGCATTACAGATGGTAGTAGGATATACCTTTAACAACATGCACTGTGGAGACAGGCCAACAAACAGGAGTGGGATGTTTCAGACATGACTACAGAATGTAAATGTTGCTCTTCTGCATTTGGAGTAATGTTCATAGGTTCATAGGTTGGTACTAGGCTATCAGCCCTAGGGCCTATACAAGCCTAGCCATAACAATTCCCTGGCTATTTCTTCCCACATTATTTACTTTCCTGGACCCCTGTCTAGCAGGGTGACTGACATGATCCCTGGGGTGAATTTCCTTTCTCCCATCCACTCATCAAGGTTCCTTTTGAAGAGGTCCAAAGAGGCACTCTGCTTGACATGTACAGGCAATCTATTCCAGAGTCTGGGGAGTCTCTGGGTCAGGAACCTATCCCTCCAGCATGTTTTGTTTATTGTGATGACAAGGTTTAGATCCCTGGAGCGTGTAGCTCTGAGGGATTGGGATTTCTTTAAGTGTAGCATGTCCAACAGCTCTGGGTTTGACATGGCCTTGTATGTTAAGCAGAGATCGCCTCTGAGTAGACGATATGTGACAAAGTATAGCTGGAGTTTTTTGAGGCGGTCAGCATAGGGTCTCTGCTTTAGGCCTGTGATTCTTTTAGTGAGGTATTTCTGAGGCCTTTCTAGTTGTTGCAGATGTCTTGAGAGGTACATACCAAATGGGGTGTTGTATTCTATAATGGGTCTAATGAGGGATGAGTACAGTGGGACAATGACCTCCTTTTTTCTGGATGAAAAGCCCTTCGTGATGAGGTGTGCCACATAGAAGGATTTCCTGACTGTTGTGGCGATGTGGTTATCGAAGGTGAGACCACTGTCCACCTGTGTCCCTAAGTCTCTTATCACACTTTCTGTGTTTAGTGTACTGCCACCTTTATGGTAATTCATGGATACATTTTTTCCAAGGGATAACAATACATTTTTGGCATTGAGCTTGAGCCCATGGCTCTGGCACCAAGCATCTGTTTCTGTAAGGCCCTTTGTAGAGTATCCACATCATTTGGGGATTCAATAATGGCTCCCAGTTTGCAGTCATCTGCAAACTTTGTTAGCCAGAGTCCCTTAGTGTTGACCTGTACTTCAGAGAAGTAGATGCCAAACAAGAGCGGCCCCAGGACTGAACCCTGAGGTACTCCATTTGTCACTTGTCTGGAGCTGGATTTGGAGTTGGCTACTTTTACAGTGTGGGTTCTATCAGTAAGCCATTTAGCAACCCATTGGGTGACATAGGGATTAATGCCCAACTTAGTAAGTTTATCAATGATTCCAGAGTGGGGGATGGTGTCAAAGGCCTTGGCAAGGTCTAGATAGGCTGTGTGGACCACCTTACCCTTGTCCATGGCTCTAGAGACTGATTCAAAGAAGTCAATCAGGTTCAGGAGATAAGATCGGCCCTTCACAAACCCAAACTGGGTGGGATCCAGTGTTTGAAGGTTGCCAATGTCTTTGTTTATAAGTTCTGTGATAATACACTCCATGGCCTTGCAGATAAGGCTTGTCAGACTGATGGGATGGTAGTTTCTGGGATCCAAGGTACATCCCCCCTTGTGGATTGGGATAACTGTAGCTCTGCGCCACTCAGTAGGCATGAAACCTGAGGTGAGGCTATGATTAAACATGACACTTAGGTGAGGTGCCAGTTCATATTGTATTTCATGTAGTACACAGCCCGGGATGTCATCTGGTCCCATGGATGCTGTATTCTTGGCTTTAGAGAGTGCGTTTTGTACCTATGTGGCCGTTATTACTGGAATTTGGCAATCTTCCGGTATTGAGATGGGCCATTTAGGGGCAGAGGGGTGAAGTTGGCACTGAATTGATCTGCCAGGATATTGGCAATATCCTTCGGATCAGTATATTTAATGCCATTCTGTTTTAGCTCAGAGCAGATCTGAGCATTGCCATTTAGATTCTTGACATAGTTATAGAATGCTTTGTGGTTGTCTTTGGAATCTTTGGCAATTTTATTTTCGTAACTAGCTTTGGAGGATTTTATGAGACATCTCAGTTTCTTATTGAGGCTAGTAAGGTAGTTGTTTGCATCCTGGGATTTTCCTCTTTTCTGCAAATGTTTCTTCCTTTTGTTGTAAAGTTTGTTTATGGCAGGGGACCACCAGATTGGCTTCCTTTTTTGGATGAGAGCATTTTGGTTCTATTTGGGATGGCATGATTCATGCATGAGTGGATGTGCTCGTACAGTGCCTTAGTGTAGGATTCAGCAGTTGAACTTTCAGTTCTCTGCATGGGTGACATGAAGTATGTCACTTCTGACATGAGTATCATGAAGTTGGCTTTGGAGAATTTTTTTTTTATGGTTGTTTCTTTCTTGGGGGGTGGGGTTGGGATGTGGATGTTAAGGGTGATTAGCTTATGGTCAGACCTGACTAACGGAGTGACCATAGGTATGGAGCATTGATTTCCCATGTTGGTAATGTCTAGGTCTAGGATATTGGAGCCCTGGTGGGACTATGGATTAGTTGATCCAGGGCATTGGAATTTATGAATTCCAAGGACCGTTATGCAAAGGTGTTGGGACATGAGTAGTTTTCCCAGTTAATGGCAGGGTAGTTAAAATCACCCAGTATTAGGGTGTTTGGTTCTATCTTAATATTTTCCAGTATGTTTAGAAAGGTGTAGTGAGAATCTTGGGGTATGGTGGGGGATCTGTAGCAAGCTACAATTTGGATTGCAGTCTTACCTAGTGTTAGCTGCACTTGGAGAATTTCAGACACATTGTGTTGGCCAACTAGCCTGGTGGTGTGAATATCCTTGGTGAATATTGACACTCCTCCACCTTTAATGTTTCGGTCCTGGTTTGGTGGCCAAAAAGTGTGGTAAGAGTTGTAGCCTGGTATTGCAGGGGTGCTCTCTGGAGCCTTGAACCAGGTCTCAGTTACTGCACAGATATCAATGTTCTCCATTTTTAGGAGTGCCTCGAGAGAGTGCATTTTGAGGTTTAGACTTCTAGCATTGAGTGGCATTACCTTCAGATTTTGCATGCTTGTACCTGTTACGGTGGTGGTTTTGTCCTTTGAACTTTGCCTAAAAAAGGCACTATAGGGGTGGCAAGAGCCTTAGCCAGTAACCTGAATCCCAGGGGTGACAGGTGCAGACCATCTCTGGCAATGCATCATGGTCTGTCAATCATGTCATCCCAGTTTGTTGGTTTAACAGAGTTTGTGTTGATATTGTTGGTCTACATGATTTAATACCTGTCATGACAGTGTTATGCATTTGAGTAAACTCCCACCTGTAGGGTTATCTGCAGCCTGGCCAGTGTTTGGAGTCTTATGTATCTTGTGTTACTCACAGATCACCTATCTTAGAACTGCAGAAGCATAGTCTGAGGACTGCAGTCAGTACATGTTGACAGCTATGAGAGTTACTGACTTCATATCCCTCATAGGACATATGTCACAACAAACCCTGTTACAACAGTAAATGTATGAGGCTATCACAGCAAAATGCCAATACTGGCCCAGTGTTTCTGTCTCCAGCCACAAGTCTGTCAACCTTTGCACATATGTCATGCAGTAAAAGGTGCATATGTTCTGTACACCATTATTTATTGACATCATATCTGATAACAAGCCAGTCAGATATCAGACTGCTAGACATGTTATGTATAGTAGGATTATATTTGAGGTCA
>NC_056735.1:1930171996-1930176996 GCF_019279795.1 Protopterus annectens | reverse complement strand
GGGTGTGCCACCCACACCAGCACACATATGTTTACCGTGTTGAGGATTGGACTACATTGGGGAAGGGGACAGATATCCTGCCAGCACCATCATTAATGACATTAAACTAGCAGACTGCTTATTCCACAATGTATTGTTCTGCATTGTCTTGCTTGGTGGAATTACATAGGCTACAATGGATTCCTTGCACAGGTACATACGTCCATGTGTACAGTATTCTCTGTGTAGTGCATCAACACCTATGTCTCTGTGTGTGTTATACACAAACATGTGGTGTGTACTACCCAGTACAACTACCATTGTCCACTGTAGAAGGGCTGCTAACAGCAGCCACCATGCACTCACCTGTATACACCACCCCCAGATGTATCGGCCATGTGGCACAGGCAGTAACTGTTATACAGACCTGTGACATGTGTTTACCTGTACCCAGGATATGGCACAGCCAAGGTGTCACCACAGTGCCATATCCCTTGTGAGATATGACAGCAGACCATCCTCCTGCTGACACATGGACACCTACAACACAAATGGATAACATTATGGAGACAACTATCACTCAGTGTTACTAACAGCTATAATGCATCATGGCTTGACAGCTACACTACCTGACATGTAATTATTAAATGTTACTACTGACAACATGTTACACAGCAGTACATTGGCACTTTGTAGTACAATCACAGTGTGCATCAGAACCATATTAGCCTGTCCCTGCATCGATGTTATGGATGACAGAGATGTGGCACAGGTATCATCATATGCACAGGGTGTGTTTTTGGTTTGCCACAGACCTAGGCTGGGCCATAAATTTGACACCATGTGTGTGAGTGAGGGGTTTTAATTACTGATATTGCTGTGGTGATGTGGTGTGTGTGTAGGTACTGGGTTGCCCTAGGTGTGTTTGTATTGTGTGTGAATATGCATGCGCAGAGTTCTGCCATGTGGCTGCCCTATACAGGTGTTTGTTGGACAGCTGCAGCCCATACCTGTCAGGGTGTGCAGTTCACTGCCTCCATCCATGGACACGAGAACTGTGCCTGCCAGGGGTTCCATGGGCACGTCCAGGTACAAACCTCAATATGCTACTCTCCCCTGATGATGACATATGTCTGCTGGAACCAGGTCCCTCCTGGGACTGGTCAGGGCCACGTGCATGTGGCCTGCTGTGGTGTGGTGTGAACAGCACCCCCCTGCAGTGCTCGGGCTGGTGCTGCCACTGTGAGAGTGGCTTAGTGTCCTTGCATGTCCACGTCGACCTCCAAATGTTGGTGTTGCTGGCCTACGTCCACATGGCCATTGCACCACTTCCACTACATGCTCTAGCATGGACAATCCATGGTTAAGTAGGCCCGCCATCTCACCCCACCATCAATCCATGGCCTCGGTATAATAATGGAGAGCACCTGCAAGATTACGGATGTTGTCAATTAGACCTGAAAAAGCAGCCCTCTGCAGCCTCAGGCCTTGTCTGGTGTCCCATTCCATATATGCCTGTGCCTCCATGACAGCCTGAAACATGCGGCTGGTGGTACTAGATGTGGCACTTCTGCCAGGGGCACGATGATCAGCAGCCCTCCCATGAGCACCCCTGTACATTTGCCTTTGTGGTACCCTGCCTAACATCCGGCTATGGCTGCTGTGTCCAGACACAGAAGCCATAGATACCACACTGTCCTGTGCACTGCCACTAACCGCCAACTCTCCCTCTGCTATGGCCACTGGTGATGGGGTATCTATAGGCACTGTGACTGTGTGCAGGGATGGGGTGGATAATAGGGAGATGTCAAACGATGGTGTAGTTTCAACCTCTGACAACCCCGCCTGTGCCTCAACACACCTATCATCATTTTCAGTGTCTGCATGGACACCAACATCAGATTACATGCAGGAGGGACCCTGACCCACCTCGCCACCTGTGAGGGGAAAACAAGAAATGCAACTGCTTAACAGTACACACACACACACACACACACACACACACACACACACACACACACACACACACACACACACACACACACACACACACACACTGACATTCCACCATAAAACCTACCTGTCCCTGAGTTTACAGACTGTCCCAAGTTTATTCACTTAAGTTTCTCATCCTGCATCA
The DNA here is from genome assembly GCF_019279795.1 of Protopterus annectens. Taxonomy (NCBI): domain Eukaryota; kingdom Metazoa; phylum Chordata; order Ceratodontiformes; family Protopteridae; genus Protopterus; species Protopterus annectens. Next base: position 1,930,174,877 of record NC_056735.1, on the reverse strand, counting down.
CACTTGGAAACTTACACTCATTAATACCAATTATTAATGTATCATTCTTCTAATTGCCTAGACAAATGATCAAAAAACATGACCTATTACTCCATTACCTCTTTGACTTGATTGAAGTCAGTTTTACAAGGACTCACTGCTGTCATCCAGTGTTCACCCTGCGTTTGTCCAGACATCATGAGCATGACCCCCATATGTTAGGGGCTACTACACTCACTCAATAATGTCATTCACTGGAGTGTCATATGTAAGTATTGCTCAGTAGATGCAAGATCCGTTGCTCTATTAACTTATTATGTGGGCAACAGTATTATTTGGATATACTCGCTGGTGTTGTCTAGTAATTCCCCAATGCATCTGTAGTGCTGCATATTTGGGTATTCTTTCACCTTTCTGCTGATTGCAATTATAACAGTATACCTGGTGTCTAGTTTCCCTCCCAATGCATGCTCCATGCTACAAACCTTATTATACTATCAGCTGTCCTGAGATTACATATCAGACAATTATTCCTGGTGTCTCATGTGTCAGTCCATGTCCATGTACTGCATGATTCCAAAGGGAAGTTGAGATGTATGAACAACCCCACAATCACAAATTTGCATACATGGACACACACACAAACATGCACACACATACACACACACACATCCTGCATGCATCAACCCCCCTCTACTCCACCAGATTGCACCTACAGACAAAATAACCCCCACCCTCCATGCACACACACACTTACAGCTCAGGTTGCACAAAGATATTACACACAGACCTCCCATTACCCATCTGTCAACATGCATAACATATGGTACTCAACAGCATGCTGCAGTACAGCTATAGTCGATCCATGCTAGCAACAGTATATATGTGTCATGCATGGGCTGTGTTAGTAGGTGATGCCCCTTCCCCTGGAAAACACTGCACCCATGTACACAGTATTGCTGTGCACCTGTTCAGCACCCTGCCATGTACTGTGCACCATACCTCACAGGTGTACACACCATTGCTGAATGTGTATTACTGTGTCAGTTATGTCTGCTCTGCTGCTCACAGCCCCTATGTGTTTGTCTGACACATACCTGGGATGATATGTGGACAGATGTCATTTGTGAATGCCTGATGTCTGATTTACAGATGTCATCATCAGTATGACCAATATGATACAATTACACTGACAACTGTCAAACCTTACCATGGCTATGGGGAGTGTATATACCCTTATTGATATGATGCCCTCTTTCTTGATATGCCATGAGACCACATTACTGAATATGTTAACATTACATGAGCCTGATATGTCACATATGTCCTGTACAATTAAATGCAGAGCCAAACAAATGTGTTAGTTGTTCTGATGCTGATTGAGATGTATACACTTCGTGGGTGCATATGTGTGCACACCCTTATCATGATGGTTTGTTGCACCTACTGTTATGTGTACTACAGCAGTCACTATTCCTGGCAGGGGTATACTAGCATGGGCCATCAGCATTTGCTAGTATATGGTCAGTCTGCCATACACATGCCCCCCAACTCTGCATGATTGCAAGGTCAACTCATGTGCACATCCCTTGAAGTTCACACACTGCCATCACTGTTGCTGTGGAGTCAGGGTTATGTCTGCCACAGTTCCTGAGCCTGACTGTGTGCAGATACAGTGATTTGTAGCATCCTTTGGATCCCTGCTGCAGTGCATTGTTGTGTCATGATGACATGCCATCCCCACCTTCAGCCTTTGTGCAGATGCTTGACAACTATGGCCTACACATATGTGTCAGTTTGTAGTGTCCCAAACACTGAACACCACATGTAGCAGCCTAGTCCCAGCTAATGAATGGCAAACATAGAGGTGTACACTGGTACCGGCACGGTACAGATGGGGATAGTGGGCCTGAGGTGGGAGTGAGGTGTTAGTTGTGCAGCACATGTATAAAACATGATACTATCTGTAGGTTTCCAATGTGGTCTTGGTACACCAGTACACATTGCAACCCATGCCTTTTTGGGACCTCTTCTGTTATGCAAATGCTACATGTAGAGAGGCCTGGCTGATGTTTCCCTGTGGTACAACTGTCACACCTAATTACCCTAACCCATGGGCCACATGTTTGCAGAGTCCAGGCAATTGCTTACATGGGTAGTGCACAGCTAGTACTTGCTAGACATTCCTGCAACCCCCTCAGTGTTGTGGCATGTTACTAGGCAGCCTGCATGACCAGTTTGCTACATGTGACATCATCTGTTTTGGATGGCCATCTGTTTATTTCCTACATTATTCCTGTCCCATACATCCTCACAGATACATGACTGTCTGCACTGTTTGCCATGTTATATGCAATGGTGAGGTATGGCTACATGTCCAACTCCTGGGTGCTACATGTTGGGTATGGGGTCCACACCATGGCAAGTAAGATGAGTGCAAGCCACAGCTGCCTCTGTTGCAGGTAAGTGGGCACATTTGATGGCCAAACAATTTGGACAGCAGACCATTTCTTGGTGTGACATTGGGGACGTGTACTTGCTGGAAGGTGCATTTCCATGACAAATGCATGCGGTCAGTACCTCAACAGCTGTTTTCACTATATTTTATCTGGAGTGTGTGCACATACATGCTTCCAGTGTTTGTGAAGGTATGTATTCCCCATATTTGCTGTCGTAACATACAATTCCATATTACACACTCATTCCTTATGTTAGGCCACAATGCAGGTTGTAAGGGTTGTGGACTGCAGTATTGTGATATGCTGTAGTATAGATCTGTAACAGTTGCCATTGTAATACTGGTATATATATTGTTGTAGCACTGTATAAAAGTGATGTTTCACATATGTTCCTACTGTAGGCCATTTATCCCACCATTATGTTCATCTCTTTGTGCACATTT
>NC_056735.1:1929989496-1930166996 GCF_019279795.1 Protopterus annectens | reverse complement strand
GTATGAGACTTGCAACAGTTGGTATTGTGTTGCAGGGCAGATCTGTTTGGCTGTGGGAGAGGGGGTGATGTCAATACTTACAAGAGGTATTTAGCTTGGGCCCCCTCACCCCCATTAACATTGCCTTTGATCATATATGTATTTTCTCTTTTATATCATGAGATATATATAAATATATATATATATATATATATATATATATATATATATATATATATATATATACATATATATATATATATATATATATATATATATATATATATATATATATATATATATATATATATATATATATATATATATATATATATATATATATATATATATATATATATATATATATATATATATATATATATATATATATATATATATATATATATATATATATATATATGTATATATTTACACACACACACACACACACACACACACACACACACACACACATACATCTACACATATAAATGCATTTCCTGTACTGTTGAATGACTGTGCTGGATGATATGTTTGTTAAAACATCAAGGTTATATACATCTAGCATGGCTTAGTGGTAAATCACTTTGTTTATGGTGTTCAGGGTCTTGGGTTACAGATTGATTAAGGCACTTTTAAGCAGTTGTAAGCGGGTTTGCATGAGTTTCCACAAAGTTAAGCACTGCTAACTTCCGTTTACAGTTTCTTATACTCAGCTTCTAAATTGCTTAACCTGTGTAGGCATTCCTTATCCCTACGCAAACAAGCTTAAACCCATTTACTGCTACTTAAAAGTGCTTACTCCCGCTTACCCCCACACTACTTTCTTTAAAAGAAATGAAAAAGAGTTGATAGGAATGTGATGAAAATGGGGCACAAAGAGGTAAAGACAGTCTGGAAAATAGCTAGGGACGTGCAGGATGGGTGTAGGGAAAGTCCATAGCTGCCCATTTCTTCTACAGAAAAAGCTGTGTATATACACTGATTTGGAGGTAGAATTGGACACTCATACCCTGAGAGAGGGGTGAGGATAACAATTATATGTTGTGATGCCATTTAGACCAAATTACATGTGTCCTGTAGACATGTGTATGAAATAGACAGCTATGTATGGGGAGAGATTTTTTTTGGGGAACAGATTGCCTTTTTTTTTTAAGGTGAGAGTGGGATGTTGGAGAGGGATAGTAGGTATATTTGGGGGGTAGGTTGGGTAGGATAACAGACAGGACATACAAGACAGCATACAGTGGTGGTATATGACACATGTTGGGGGATAAACACCTTGGATTGTTCCCCACCCATGGACAGTCACCACTGCACCTTCACAGCCCCAAATGTGGCTGTGCTGGGGGCTGGGTAGGAGGGGCAGGCTGACCCTGTTGTTGTGCCACATGGCCATTAAGCTGGTGTAGCAGATCTCCAAACTCTCTGAGGAAGTTGCTATGCACCAGACCCCGAACCTGATGACAGGTGACAGTATTCTGTCTGCTCCCACTCCCAGGGGGAGGACAAGCCCCATCCCCTGAGGTGGTTCCACCCAAAGGTGGTACAGGATGAGCAGACAGGGATGTCCTGAGCTGGACCCCAGACGTGCTGGTGCCCAGTGTCATGGCCAGATGAGGTGGGAGAGGTGGGTCCGCTGGGACCGGTCATCCCAAACGTGCTATGGTGTTTCAGTTTCATGACATATGTGGGTTAGTAATAGTCAACACATTCCAGGATTAGGTTTAAGAGCATGCATAGATATTTCCATTAACACAAAACACCAGATATGGAACAGTTGCATAGGAAACAGAACACATGCATATATGGAACCTCAGTGGCCATTACAACAGCATGCAGGTACATTGATGGCAACATGCCACCATTGTGAGAGTATTTCAACATTGTACATGCATAGAACAAATTTCAATATTTATCAAACAATAAGACATATGTCACAACAGTAAATGTAATAGTGCACAGACCAATTGAGTTGTGCATTTAGTTTATTGTTGCAGATATGGTGGGGGGGGGGGAGATGTCAATTAACAACTTGCATATCCCTGTAGTTCTCATTACTTTCCTAGTCAGTGCTGTGAGCTGTACCTTACAGGTATTATTACACTACCATATGACCTTAGTTTGGACACTGGTATCGATGTAGACAACTATATACATAAACTGAGTTTTGCCTGCAGTATACACCTCTTACCTGGTATACCTGTGGAGGTATTGTTTGTTAACACTACCTGACTGTTTTTACGCATATTCCCAGATGCCAGGTTGATGTTATGCACATACCTCTCCATCTGTTATTGCACACACTCTGGGCATGTCTTGACAACATGTAGGTGAAAGCGGGACATATTTTACTATTGCCCTCATAAACCTTTGGTGAGTTGTACAATGATAGGTTTGTTTTCATAGAAATTTTCCAAATATTTACAGGCCTGACAGTCAGTTATATGACATTAAATGCTGCCTACATGTCAGAGATTAGCACGCTGGTATGCCAGGGGGACAGTGTAACATCCAACAGATATGGGCCAATTCTCCGGACATTCCAGACAGATCTGTACAGTTGAGGGGTATGATTCTGCATACAGCTTACTACCACTCCCAGGATTTGAACCATGACTGTGCGCGCTAAAATAACACAGTGTACATCACAGTTGGGTGAGCTATATAGATATTTGCTGTGTATCTTCTCTCTGAAATTCTTTCTATATGTCTCCTGTGGTTTTACAATCTGATCTTATAATTCCAGTACTCTTATATAGGGTGTCCTTGACATTTTCATTATGTAGCACTGTGTGGATGGCAATAATGAGTAATACCTTATTAGTCAGAGATACTGCAACACTAACACTGCCATACAATACCAGACTAAACAGTATCAGTCAAAGATGTCAATCTTTTATTTCTAGGCACAGTTTTCGTATCTGACAGACCTGTGACGGGAATGTTTGTTAACACTACCTGAAAGTTGCCAGACATATTACCAGATTCCACATTATTAATATGCACATACGTCTCACTCTGTTACTGCACAAACTCTGGTCATAGCTTCACAACATGGGGATGTAGTTGGGACATACTTTGTTTATTACTCTCATAACATTTTGGTGAGTTGCTAGAGTGACAGGTTTGTTCTTATGGATATATTACTGACAGTTATGTTGTCTGACAATCAGTTGTATATCATTATTTGCTGCCTAAACTTCTGGGATCATCCCACTGATTTGCCAGGGGGACAGGGGGACAGGCAGGGGACTTACACCAATTTTCTGGACTTTCTGAGAATACATGTACAGTTGTGGGTGATGATTCTGCATACAGCTTACTACCATTCCCCAGGATTCGCACCATGGCTGTGTGTGATAAAAATACAACACTTCATATCTCAGTTGACTGTGCTATTTAGATTATGTTGTCTGTCTTTTCACTGTTTTCTAAGTCTTTCTCAGTTGTACAATATGACCTCTTGTGATTACAACAGTCATATACAGACATTCCTACACATTTTATTTATGTAGCACAGTCTGGGTAACAGTGCTTAATAAAACAGTACTATTAAGAGATTGCAACACTACATTACCATATGATACCAGAGTAAAGACAAGCAGTCCAGCAGTTAGACCTTTATTTTCAGGCTGTTAACCTTTTATTTACATACAACCTATATGAGACTCTTCTTGCCATATCGTCTGGTTTATTCAGTACATGCCATATACAATACAGGTTTTATATTGGCAATTAACTTTCTACTACTTGTAGATTTATTTCTAATGACAGTACATGCAAGAGTATTACTAACCTGCCTCGCGACACGACCTCTGCAATCTACAGGCATGGGCTTCCCAGTTCACAGCCCACTCATCTGTCACTGTCAAAGACATAAGAGGAATATTTAGCCATACCTATCCATAATATACATGAGCTGGCAATTATTAAACAGGTAGTAGACTGATACTTACACATGGCTAGGACATCACCCATCCACTGATTCAAGAGCTCCCTCTTTCTCCGCTTAAGGTCGGCATAGTGATGCCTTACATGCTCACAAGTTTGAGCTATGCCAGTGGCACTGGTGAGGTCACAGGCGAGACAGTCCCAGGCTTCCACTTTATAGTGGTAACTCTGGTACAGGCCCTGCAGCAGTCTCTGGTCATGGTCTTTAACAAGGAGTCCTGCCATGACTTTGGACTCCTGGATGCCCCAGTACTGCGCTTGGAAGCACACCCCTTCTCCCACACTGGTCGTAGTGCCTACAGGAGGAAGCTGCAACCAGTTATGAGATATATTCCCACCTGTGAGGTTTAAATAGGGCCAATTTTCTACACTTTGCCATGATTGGACAGTTTTGAAAATGCTAAGCTATGGGGAAACCTGCTTACCTAAGGCTGACATTGCTTAAAGGGGTATACCAATGGGCAAACTGATTTAGCTGGCCTACACATTGCTTACACCTAATAAACAGAGCTGTGCAATGCTTAGCATTGTTTAATTTTTAATTTGCACACTGTTTGCTGTTTGGCATTGATTTATTGTTCATTATATGTTATATATGTGCTTTGTATCCATGATTCATGTGTACGTACATTGTATGGAGTCCTTGTGTTTATTAGGGGATTTCAACACTTTAATACAATGACACCTCACATCTGGACTTAATGCTGTACTCCAGTCCACATATTTATTTTATGTAGTAGGCTATACAACATAAAACTGTATATAGATTCCTTTCACAAGTTAAGTTTGATTTTCCTATAGTGAGGATCTGTTTGGTAATACCTCAGTCTTATGTACTGCTTTGATGACTTACTGGTTAACTACTGTCACTACATTGTACAGGGTCCTGGGTTCAAGACCTGCAAGGGCTATTTATTTTGTTGCTGGCAGAACAGCGTCTGTTGGATACAGAGTGATTAAGGCACTTTTAAGCAATTGTAAGTGGGTTTGCATGGGTTTGCGCAATGGTAAGCAATACTAAATTCCAGTTACATATGATTACAGAGAGTTAGCTTCAGTATTGCTTAACCTGTGTGCACATTGCTTACCCCCATGCAAACAGGCTTAAACCCACTTACTGCTGCTTAAATATGCTTACTCCCACTTTCTACTGCTTAATAGTGATTACTCCCGCTTACCTCTGCACTAATTTAGACAGAAATGTAACATGGTTCTTGGGAAGGTGGTAGATTTGGACACTATGGATTTATCATTCATTACACATTATATCTTCGATTTGTATCCCTGATTCATGTGTACGTATACTGTATGGGGCACTTGTGTTTATCTGTGGATTTTGCAACATTATTACAATGACACCTCACATCTGCATTTAATGCAGTACTCCACTTCACAAATATATGTTATTTAGTAGGTTATATAACAAAAAATATTGGTCATAAAGTGATTTGACATGGAAAATGGAATTTACTGGAGTGAGAATCAAACTGGAAATGACTGTTTGTAAGGCGAATGCTCTGACCACTACACTATTGCAGTACTACTTCATTTGCATGTATCTTGATATTTATCTCCTTGTGCCATTCAAGCTACAGTATGCGTAGCTAAGCAATGGGCAAACCCGCACAACTACAGTTAAATTTAATCTGTTTGATAAAAAATAAGTGTTTATATTATTATATTTTAAATATTGCTCTTATAAACTTGGGGGAGTGTTGCTAGTGTAACGGGATTTGTTTTTATGTACATTTTCTGATGGATTTGATGTCTGACACTCATATGTTTGCCATTATTTCAGATGAGATCATCACAGTGATTTGGCAGGTTAAATGAGTGACAGGCCAGATGTATGTGCCACATATCTGGACATTCTGCATTGATCTATGCTATTGGGGGTATGCAACCCCCTATGAGTGATCTCTGTCATTGTAATTGCCAAAGAGTAGTTCTTGACTGTGGGAGCATGTATATTATGAGAGCTCTCCTCTCAGACACGCCCTCTGCACTCATCCACACTCTGTGTCCATTTAGGAGCTGAGGCAGCATATCTTCATTACTATGCATGGCACCCTGCCGCGCTGCTCCTAAATGGTTGCTTCCATGCAGGAATAAGCTATTCCTGCATGGAACCTTACTGAATCCTGGGGTTTGTCAATATAAGTTGACTGATATAATGTTAGTCAACACACATACATGAATGCATGTATATAAATATATAGATGTAGATATACACTTTGAAAAGTATATCCTTTTAAAAAAATAAAAATGCTGAATGAAGGAAATGAACAGACAACTGTATAAGCAATGCAAACATATTGTAATATAGCTTTATTCTGAAAAATTTAATTTACAATGATTTTACATTATACCATTGAAAATATGTAGTTTAGGAATACTACGCATGCTTTCTCACTAAAAAGTTACATTTCCATATGTATCTTTCAGCTTAAACTCTGCGGCATTCAAACAAGTAAATTACAGGATGCTCAATAAGAACTCCGCTGGCATTGTTGCATGATATTTCTTTGCAAATCTCTTAAGACAAGTCATGTATTCAGTATGTATTCTCATTTTTCTGAAGTATGGTTCATGTTTTCCCATAAATTTGTATATAGCATATTGTTGTCAGCTGTTTTGGAAATAATTAGTTCTTTCTTGCATTAGTGGCTGATAACATGTCAAAATGTAAGCTGCCAAATGACTTTCTGAGACTGTTCAAGCATATGGAGCAACCAGGGCTATTCATCCAGATAAAATCCTGTCTGACAAGTCAAGCTCAATGATTCTTAGTGTAATTATCTAGTGTTAATGAAGGCCATGTATACACACAGTTCATGCTATTAACCTTTGTGTTAATCTCTCAGATGTGATACTGAACATTTGTACTGAAGTTATAATAGCCAAGGGAGTGAGTTTTAAGTGCAGACATGACTTTGAAAAATATTTTTTTAAAGTATCTGATATATTATAGCACCACTTGCGTTGATATCAATGCAAAAATGTAAGTCTAGAATTCAAATATTTTTATGAGCACTTTATCACTGAGACACTTAGTGCTAACTGTAGCTATCATAAGGGTATCTTCATCTTGGAATTTATACAGTACAAATATTTATTCACATTTGAAATTGTTGACATTTCATGGCAAAGACAAAGATGTTTTTTCTTTTAACCTAGAAAGACATAATTTCCTCTTTGATAAGCAGTACAATAGTGTAATGCTCTTTATATACCAAACAGCATGTTGCTTTGTAATTATGTGTTTTGTGAGCACAACAGTTTCACACTTTTAAAATATAATATTTACATTTTTTTAATATCTATATGTGATAAACATTAAAATCATCCTTTGCCATATTACCACAAAACATCTACATGTCAGTACTGAACCATTAGGTTAAATGCTATTATCTTCAGCTTGCCATATCATCAAACCATTTCTGTTTTTTCAGAAGCTCTGTGCTCCACAACCTGCCTTCACAAATAGCTGAATAGTTTTACTAGCATCTCCATTCCATATACATACTTTTTGTGACACTGCTCATCCTCCAGCTCTACACTTCTGATATAAATTTTATAAATATGTGCATATGTATGTATACATGTGTGCATATGTGCATATATATATGTATATATATATATATATATATATATATGTATATATATATATATATATATGTGTGTGTGTGTGTGTGTGTGTGTGTGTGTGTGTGTGTGTGTGTGTGTGTGTGTGTGTGTGTGTGTGTGTGTGTGTGTGTGTATAACATTATCAGTGAAACAACTTCATACACCTCCTCTTAACTACGACATTAACATTTTCTGCCTATCTAGTTGCTTTCCTTACCTGCATTTGTTTGACTTTCTAATAAGTAATCACATGATGCATTATCTATTTGACATGACCACTAAAACACTTCTTCAAATGCTCAATGCGCAACATCTGTGAATGTATATATATATATATATATATATATATATATATATATATATATATATATATATATATATATATATATATATATATATATATATATATATATATATATACTTTAGTAGTTTGCCTTTATTCTATATGAATGTTATCTCATTAACAAATTAAAGAGTAATGTATAATACTTTATGTATGTTATGCATGTTCATGTATATTACTGAATGTTTATTTAAAAGTGTTTGTAATATGTTGGAGATCTTATCAGCGAGCCTCCACTGAAAAGAGTTTTTTGACTAAATCTAGGATTGACAAACCCTGTAAACAAAAGTAAAATAAAATAAGTAAACGAATAAATACTAAAAAGTAATTGCAGGCTCCAGGGAATGTGTGCAAGTACTAGATATCATTTGTGAAAAACAGGCCAATTTGTTTTTTCATTTTGCGGGGAAAGCAGTAGTGCAGTGGTTAGCATTGTTGCCTCACAATAAGGGGTTATTCGGTTTGATTCTTGGCTGGGGTACCTTATCTGTGGAGTCTTCATGTACCCCTGTGTTTGTGTGGGTTTCTTCCCACATTCCAAAGACATGCATCTGGAATATTTCTCCTCAGGCCTCTGCTGAAAATGGGCTCTGTCCCAGTTGGACTTTTGCAGTATACAAATAATAAATACATGTTATTTATTTTTATCAGAGGCTGTTCTGCATTCATAGTTTACTGCATCACCAAGAGCAAAGTTTACAAAGATGAGCAGTTTGACAATTATAAGGATTCCTTTAGTGTGAACTAAGACAGGTCTATAGTTTTATATTCCCAGGTCTGTTTCATTCTCTTGCTAATGTGGATGTTTTTATTAGCAACAGTATGATAGTGTAGTGTTTGTTTTTCAGAGTGATCACAAACTGTCAGCAGTGAACAAAAAATGTCAGTCAGAATGTGAGAAATAGTATGAAGAAACTCACAGCTAGAATTTATGAATACAATTTGGCCATCAGAAATAACATTAAGAATGTCAGCTAAGGTTATAGGCAGATAAAACTTCTGGCCTCAATGACACTATCATTGGAATACACTCCCTTAGTCATAGGGGAACTTCCCCCATTGTGTTTCCTTAGTTTGAAATCATACCGTCAATGTATTTAACTTGTAATTCTGAGTAAGTAATATTTGCTCTTTTACAAACCTGCAACATGTTTCATAAAAGAACATTTAAATTAAGTTCAGCCTTTGCCTGGAATTCTGAAACAAATAGCACAATATGTCAGGCAAAATGTTGTTAAGGTCAGCAACAGCACCATCAGGAACAGTGAGAACAAGGGTCACAGTTTGTACTGCTGTACAAGCAGATAAAATTACACGGCTAGCATCATATGCAAAAAAAACACATACCAATATGGAAATAAGCAACGTTAAGCTAAGGAGCCCTACTGTAAATGCAGATGAGGGTAAACAATATAGTGGAGTAAGTCAGAAATGTATAAAAACTTTGAGATCAGTCATGTCCACCACTCAGTTTGTACTCCATGATTTCTAACTGAACATGGAGCCAGATCATGTTATAGTGCTAGGTGTAGCAGTAGTCATAGGCAAGTGATGTGTGTTAGAGGTGATTCTCACTGCGAGTGTCAGTGATAGGGTGTTTCCACTACCCTTCATGTAGCAGAATGATCTGGCAGAAACTAATACACTATCATCTCCATGAAAAAGACATAGCTGGTCACTATCATGTGAGTAGAGACACTATAGGTGCATATCACCCTCACATAGAATTCCACGTGATGAGTGAAACACGGATCCCTGTGGACAGTAATGTATGTGTAGCTTTGAATTCTCTGGTTACTGGGATATTCCAGTTACCATCAGTGGGTGTAATGCAAGCATCTACTTCATGAATACTACAGCAGTTACTTCATGTGATAAATACATAGCTGTCACATGGAATCCCAACTGATCTGTGGAATACTCATTTCAGTGAACAAATACACCAGTTACTTCATGTGATAATGCATACACTGCTGTCACATGGAATCCCAAGTGATCTGTGGAATACTGATCTCAGTGACAGTAAAGGTGTGTATCTTTGACTATTCCTGCTGCAGAGATCTTCTATAAAACAGCAGGGGATGTAGTGGGTGCATCACAGGCTGTCTTACAAACACTTCACCAGTTCCTTCATGTGGTAGCACAGCATGTGGAGGGGATTTCTTGTATGTGAGGAACCAATGAGAAAAGAAACATCACTTTGCATGCCATCTATGAAACAACCCATTCCCTTGAGGTTATAGAGGTCAGTGACTGCACCCTTATTGCTGCATAGGCCCTGGCCTTGTCACCATGACAACAGTTCATGGGCTGGAATGGCTTCTACTCTATCAGCTTCCAGTTGATGTGCAATGCATAGGTTTCAACTACAGTGTGTTTGTGCACTGTCCAGGCAGTTCCCATTATTTCCAGACTTGACACAAGTGTAACTTATATCAGTGATTTGTTTGGTGTGACATCCCACTGGGACATTTTATTGGTGATGCCAGATATGTCTTTGTGCCATGGATCATGGCACTGATATGTGAACCATAAAACATAGTTAAGATGCAGTACAACGCCATATTGTCACTGACTTAAAACATCACTGATCATTGGGAGGCACATTGGTGCAGCGGTTAGCATTGTTGCCTCACAGCAAGAGGTTGTCCAGTTTGATTCTCAGCTGGGGTGCCTTATATGTGGAGTCTGCATGTCCAACGTACATCTGTGTGGGTTTTCTCTGGGTGCTCCGGCTTCCTCCCACATTCCAAAGACGTGTCTGGAGTGTTGCTCTCCAAGCATCTACTAAAAACGGGCTCTGTCCCAGTTGGACTTTCATGGTAAACAGATTTTAAATAAAAATAAATGTCCTCAGACTTATGAAGGATAAGTTCTTGTAGTGACATTCTTCGAGTGACATGCTGCAGAATACTCTGAAGACCTGAATCAAGATGTTTACTGCCAGAGTAGTGCTGGACATCATGACTGCATGGAGGCAGCCAGAGCAGGGTATTATTATCAGAGGACCAGACAGACCAGAGCAAGCAGTGGAGAGCGTACTAAATGAAGAGACATTGGAGGAACCTCATTCAGAGGAAGATCATGACAGGCACGGTTGGGTGCAATACACTTCATTACCAGCAATGATGCTGTGTCTGCTCCATAACTGTGTGCCAGCTTAGACACAAAGAGACACTAACACTGGTGTATGTAGCCCTACAACCAGGCTTTGCTCTACAGTGCATTATCTGGTGACACTCTACATCAGCTATTACCTACCCATATAACACAGCTGATAAAAGTAGAGCACAGTAGTCATCACATTCACAGGTGGAGAAGGGTACAGTGACAGGAATCTGCAACAGGCACTAATTTGAGGGTGCGAGTTACTAAGGATGAGGAATAGAGTGTGTAATATTGCCAGGGAATTGGAGGGAGCGGGGTATACCATGTAGGGAGGGAATGTTGTTTCTTTAGAGTGGTAGGTGTCCAGCAGTACTGAATATGCATTTGAGACATGTGACATGGATCAAAGTTCCTGCAGATGAAGTTGCAATGTGCATATGTTTGTGTGACAGGTGTAATGGAACCTCGTGTGAGAAAAATGCAGACTATGGACATCCCTGGCTATGGATGCATTCTCTCAAAAGAATGGTACTGACACCAACACAAGCTGGCACATAGCCATGGTAGGGCACCTGACTTTCACTTATTCAACATCTTTACAGGATGATGGTCCTGGACATTGCTTGCATAATGGTCACTGTGGCACCATCTCTGTCAGTGATAAGGAGGTATGGCAATGATGGCTACAGATTGCCTCCCTCAACCCCTCTCCCTCTGCTTTGTGGATGCACTATTGCTCTCTGGAAGTGCATGGGTAGAGTATAAGGGTAGGGGATAATGATGCCCTCTGAGAAGGTGTTCCAGACATGTCCTATCCTTTCATGGGTTCTGATGATGTGGGTATAGGTTCCAAACCCAACAGAGCTGTATCACTGGATGTGATTGCTAGGTTGTCACTCACTGTCATTGATAATGGCAGTGGCATTGTGGCCTATGATTGTGCTACTTTAAGGCTACCATTGCCATCAATGTCCAAGGTAACACTGGCATCAGTCATGCACAGTTCCTTGGCAGAGGACATTATGACCATATCACTTGAAGGGAGATAGATTAATGCCCAGTTATGACATTTGTAATATATTGTGACATTTGTAATATATGCCAATCTCATTACTCTATGATGTGCCAACATTTCTGATTACAATTGTTTAAAGGATATAGATACATACACCTTGTGTGGTATGATATTTTGTCAGCATTCTAGATATGTCTGTAGGGGAGAGACCAAGGTGTTGCGCATCCCTGAACTTATGGCACAGGCATGCCCAAAGCTGTGTTACAGGTATAAGATGATACCAACCTAGTTCATCCCCAAAAGGGATGCAACTCCCACTTCCAAGCCTCCTACAGATATCATTTTTTCCCTCTCCCCTGGCAGAGACAACAGGGACTCCTCCATCGTGGTCAGCGTGATCTGTGATGGCAGACTTCTACCTGCATCTATTATCTGCAGTGAAGTGAAGTGGACATTTTGAGGCATAAGCAAGATCCTATTAGTTCCTCTTCATAAAACTCATGCCATGCAAGGGGGAGCTGTTAATTTTTAATTTACTTCCAGTATCTGCCTTCAGTACTCATAGATGGCTTGCAATAGCACTTCTGTCTCTGCCTGGGATCATTTTTGTAGGTACTTTCTTTCCTTAAGTATTGACATAACATGGACCTCGTCAGTATGCAACTATATAATTTATTAGTAACAGCTGGGGTATGAACATACCCATATGATGGCTGCTCCACCATTAGGTACAACCCCTACCATACCCTGCTAGCACAGGACAAGTCTCCATATCATTCCAATAGGATATCATTGGGAAGAACCGCATTGTGATATGAAGTCTATCAGCAGCCTGTGCATACCTGTGCCCAGTAAATCATGGCCATGCTTCAAATATTTACAACAGTTTAGTATCCGTTAACCTTTATACTTCTCTCACCTTAAGCTGTCATCTAAATCCCATGTGTCATACAATTAGACAATATGCATTGTAACACAGTCTTCCCAGTCAGTGCTGTATAAGAGTGGTCATACTGTAGATCTCACAGTGCTACATCCTCATTGCAGTTGAGTTACTGCCTGCCACATCTCAATTCCAGTCCAGGGTGTCCATGATCATAATCTATCCTGTGCACCTCACATACATTTGAAAGTCGTAGGGAATCACCCAAAACTCACATTTACTCAGTTAATTCCCCACCTATGTATGGCCGGGTCTACTTCTAAATTTATAAGTTTCAAAACTTCAAATTTCTTATGGTGGAGACCATAAGATCAAAGTTTTGAAACTTTAAATGTAAATAAAAAAATTAAATAAAATAAAATCTTTATTTTTTTTTTTACATTTTTGGAGGGGAACAAGTCCCCCTGGACCAACCACACACCCAACTAAATAAATATACCAACTTCAGGATCACACTACAGCAAGGAAAATGGTAAATATACCATTCTGTGCTGTATGGTGATATCCATTTAAATGGTTCAAAGTTTCAAAACTTCGATCTTATGGTCTCGACAATAAGAAATTCAAAGTTTTGAAACTTTAAAATTTAGAAGTAGACATGTATGGCCTATGTCCCTTTTCCCATCACATAACTTGTGTATTTATTTTGTTTGTTCTCTGGGTAGGTGTACTACTCCTCGGACCTTTTTCAGTCACAATCCAGCTCAGGATCACAGCAAATAGAAAGGTAAATAGAAAAGTTAATATTATTTGCAATACAAATCACTTTTTTTCACTTGTCTTATTTCTCTACACTTATGTTCATATATTATGCAGTGAAATTGCTGGGACCATCAATATGTGTAATTCTTTTTACTGGAACTGGACTAAATGTACATTGTATTTATACTTTTTGGACAATATTTTATTTATTTATTTATTTTTTGCTTTGCAATGGGAGGTTGAATAAATTAGACAGTTCTGTTAATTATTTGAACAATACAAATACGCTTTTAAAGTTCATCTTTAATGTTTCTAAAGATGTTGTAAGTTATTTAAATGCCAAAATTTCTAAAAAATTTTCTGAAACAAAGTTGATTCTGGTATATTTAGAAAAGGCACCTTCTCAAATGGCTATTTATATTATAATAGTTTATATTAATTTAAACAAAAATGTATTTTAATTAAAGGTCAAATGGTACGACTGTCCAGATTAGTGAGCAATGATGATATATTTCCTCATGAACTTTAAAAACTGGTAAATTTGGTTATAGAAAGATAATATGCCATACAGTTAATTAATGGAGTGAAGTGTGAGATTATCCAAAATACGAAATATAGATTTTTACCCCTACTTGATTCCCAGAGTGTTCATACTCCAGCAATTAGGTATAGTAGTGATGAATATCAGTGAATTGTGATTATTACTTTTAACCTTCATACTTTTCATGTAGTAGAAATTATGACAAAAAAATGGAAGTTGTTTTGTTGTTATGAGAAAATTATGAAATTGGTGGAGGTGGAAACCAAGGTTTGTGTTCAAACAAGACTGTAACATAAAAGGTCTTTTGGAAGGCGCCAACAATCCCTCATTGGGGGTTATTTTTAGGGTTGTACAGTGACCAGTAAATGTGTACGATACAGTCAATGTGATTATATTAATGACCACAATGTGTGGCTAGGGTTAAAAGTGACAGAAAAGCATATTGAAACTGGCCACTGCAATTGTAATAGTATGGGACTGTCTATTTAGTTTTGTGTGCAACCCATTTATATTTAAAAAATTACTATGGATTTTGCTGTGCAACCCTTATCTGGAATCTCAGCTGCATTTTTTGTAGGAAGAGAAGGAATGAGGTTTAAGGAAATACAGCAACTAAAACATGGAGTGTATAATAATTGCTAAAAGGTACCATAACTAAAATACAAGAACAAAAATAATTTTACTGTGGTTTGTTTTCCATTCTGTTAATGCATGTGTGCTTACTTCATTGTTTAAAATGCAAAGATTTAATGAATGTTTTAAAAGAAAAAATCCATTATGGTTTCAAATAACATAGACTCAAATTTCATCGCAACATCTTTTCTACCCAACAGACAATGAATGACCTGCTACATAAAATAGAATGGGTCAATTGATAGGGCAGCTTTGAGAGCTGGAATGGGTCATCCTATAACGAAGTTCTGTGGACTCTAAAAAAGCATAACTGCACTCTGTAAGAAGCTTCAACACCATGTTTTTAACTGGCTCTGTAGTTACTTCCTAAACATAGGATTTAATGTTAAAATTCACCACTGATCATCTGTCAAATATAAATTCATGAGATGCATTGTGTAAGGTTTAGTACCTGACCTTTTTTCTAATAAACTTAATTAGAGCTAAATGCTTTAATAGTATACTCAAATGTAAATGACCCTATAATCTTCAGAAGAAACAAGGGGCTGAAACCTGCATAATCCCAGGTACAGCAGTTCTTTTTACTTATTTTGTAATGGTTTAAACATGACATTGACAGTAAATTCAGCAAAGCCAGCTATATTTTTTTTATTTTTAATTTATATTTGTTATTTTACATTAGTTAACCGGGAAAGTCCGACTAGATACATGTCCATTTTCAGCGGAGGCCCGGGCAGAAAAGCTCCACATGTACAAAAAGATGATGGTCAATATTTATGGTTACATTAAAAGATGTAACTTCTTAAAGTTTCAATAGGAGGTTTGATATATATATGTGTATATATATATATATATATATATATATATATACATTGTTACCTTGAAGTTTAAGATCATTGTAGGTTTAAAGTATTACATATGCACAGAAATAGTAGAATTACATATTTATAGCAATAATAGTAAAGCATTTGAGTGTATAGAATGGCATGATACAATGATAGATGACATGAGTGACTACCCAGAGAAAACAAAGGTAATTAGTGAGAAAAAGGTGTTTAGTTAAAAGGAGAGTTCCTGGAAATTGGATGTAGAAGGGTTGAATACATATTTGTATAAAAGCTAGGATGATAGGATACACAAGAGGAGATACAGACAAGGGATTTAAAGTTAGTGTAGGGAGTTAGAAACACAGCATTCTAAAGTTGTGTATAGGAAGTTAGGTAGGAATTAGTGACTGTTGTTCTGAAGGTTATAGAGAACTAGTTATAATTAGGGTGGGTTTTGGTTAAAGGTTTATTCCAAACTGCATCATTTGCCTTCAAGAGTTGTATATGTTTTTTTTTTTTTCAGTAGATAGCATATAAGGCAGTTGTAAAGAATTTTAGTACGAGGGACCTTCTTTTTGAATGTGGAATATTTGTCCTAAGCATATAAATATCCTGTAAATGCATGTTAACCTTATATATTCTATGTATGCAATACTAATAATACTGTATCTTGGAGCTTTTCTTCCCAACTTGGAGCTTTTATTCTCAGGCCTCCACTGAAAATGGGATATTAGCCCAGTTGGACACTCACACTAAGCAAATGTAAACTAAAATTAATACTAAATTATGCAGCAGTTTCTATAATTGTTTATTATGACCAAATGAAGGACCTGATTCTTTTGATAATTACAACTAAGCACCTTGGTGAAATACCAGATAAATATTTCAGTAGCACCAAAAATGATAGGATATTGCAATGTTTGTTTATTATTTATTACACAGTAAGTTGGCTAGTTCAGGTATGCTTTATACTTCTGCTCAGGACCAAGCTAATGCAGGAAATTAATGAAAATACATAAAATGTACTTCAATGTACAAAGCTTCTCAATTTTCAAACAGAAAATGTAAGATAAAATGTCTGTATCTGCACACATAAAACTTTATATTTGAAGGCATAAATTAAGCAGAACATCAAATCTTAGCTCATCTATCCAAAAGAATTACACTACATTGAAACTAAGGCAAACAATCAATAATCTAACTAAAAATTGAAAGGTGATGGAAGAATTGTTATATTTTCAGATGTAAAGTCTTTATACAAGATGCGATGAATTTGAAATATAATGTTTTACAGAATCCCTCTGTGTTATTAATGTGTGAGTCTGAGGAATTTCATTAAATAATTTTCTGCTGTTGTAACTGTAATAAAGAAAAAACTTTGGGAGATCTTTTATATTATTGTGAAAGTTTGCCTTTGAAATAGGAATCCCCGGGAACTGAAATGTGAAATGTCATCAGACAGATTCTTCCAGGTTTAAGGAGTTAATATTATTTCTGAAATATCAAGAATGAAAGATTGCCTCAGGAGAGGTAGAGATTCTTGCGAAGACACGTCCTCGTGTCAAGCATTTGAATGGAAGGGTTGGGCAGTAATTAAGGAGATAATTTAGTTAACTATTTCTTGCAGAACTTGAGAGTCTTCACATAATTTATTTATCTGGATTCTTATGCCATTTGAGGATATCTGTTATTAATGGCTATTTAAGTGAACCATGTATTTCTGCACAGATGTTTGATGTGTTGTGGGAGAAATGCAACTTGGCTGCTTCACTGGCTACCCTTGTTAAGATATTTGTATAGTACATTGTATTAGTTGACGTCTCTGCTTGCTACCCTCAAGGCCTGTTACTTTCTCTGTTTTATTATAGTCTGAATACTCATATGAAATATGTCACAGGTTTGTGTTTTTATCATCCCTTGCACTATGACATATACATTGTCACCATTAACATTACAACATGGATATTCTGGCATGTGAACTGCAGTGCTGCACTGACACTGTTTGGGACAAACATCTTCCATTTTTAAACTATGGTACTGAATGGGTACAAGGCTAAGACTTTTCAATGTTCTTAGGCATGTATGTGTTGTTGTATCACATTACTGGCTTACTTTCATATCGCACATCTCCATTGTACATACTTCTCACTTGTCCTGAGTTTTACAAGCTTGTCTACCTTTTGCATCATATTTCTCATAACATTTGTAGTTGTCCGGCATATTCCTGAGGACTGCAGTCAGTAATAACAGACCTTTGGGTTTCAATCTCTATACATTTAGCAAAATGCATGCTACTGTGACAACTTTTATTCTCTCCACTTTCAGAAAGTATAAAAGTGCTATTTACAAGTTGGTGCGTAATTTTGTGCCTTTGTCACCACATAATTTGTGCATTTGTCCAGTATTCTTGCATCAAACGTTTGAGAGCTATGCCTTTGTATAAATCAAAATTTCTTAAGTGGACATATTGTCCTACACAATTTTAATGCTGAACCTTTACATGACTATTTGGTTATGCACATCACTTTGCAACTAATGGTCAACCTCTCCATGACTTCTGTGAATAAATTCCACTCTATTCTTCACAGTCTGTTTGTTGCTAGACTCTCTATTGTTCATGATTTCTTTTTTTCTTTTATCTGATGATGCTGATTACATACACACTACAGACCTGTGGGCACACAGTCACTTTGGATAATGTGGTATGTTGTGCATGTGCGTATATTTATATTATGTACATAAATATGGCTGATAGGTAGCATGCTATGATATAGCCATTAGCCTGTGTTTTGGGGCCTGAGAAAAAGCTCCTCATCATGCTATGTGTCTTGGCCACATGCATATATGATTTACTGCAGCTCGTCATCATGCTAAGACATTAAAATGTATTAGCTAATGAATCCCCAGGATAGTGAACCATAGCATGATGATTATAACATCTTCCTGTTCCTTCTACCGTTTGCCCCAAACATATTGATATATATCCACTCTAGTACTGCATTACTGCCCACTATATTCCCTCATAATTTGCTACATTTAATTTTGAGAAAGTTTGTTAGATATTGGTGTCCATGCATAAATTAGACGTCCCACTGAAAAGGATGATTCAGTATCTGCCACCAGTTAGTCTAAAAATCTGCATCTCCAGGGATGGCATACTCAAAACAGAAATGAGAGAACTTCCATAGAGACATCCAGCAACTGAGTCAATACTAGGATCATGTCCTTTTGTGCACTGGGAACCATGAAAATCCAATAAAAAGTAAACAGAAGCAAGCTTTCACTTGCTAGCATTTCAGTCAGACAAGTGAAAAGTACAAAGTCTTCAAAGTCTTTAAATTCTAATCTGTGGAATATTATGTATTTGTATGTTGAATTTAATTTCCTATTACAAGAATTGATATGCCTGCATTAACAAATTCATTAATTAATTTAAGACATAACATTCAAATTTTTGTATTAATTACGACATTTCATACAGTTGACATACATCACAGAACTCAGTACAATAAAGCTTACTGAATGGACTTGATGAAAGGGTGAGATAGTGATACAGGCATGATGTTAGGCTGACTTCTTTAGAAGGAACTGACAATAGAAATGAATCATATAATATTTTGTGTAAAGGGGGACTATAATTTCATAAAACTTTAACATCAAAATCATGAGCAATGTTAATGTAAACAAGAATGCCCATAAATTTGAAGTTAGTCAATCATAAATCTAATTAACTATGCAAAGTGTAATGGCCCACCTTTATCCAGGCAAGAGAAGAGTCTTTGGCCTGTAATTTCATTTTCTCAGCCACAAAGATAACGTCTATTTTCAGTGTAAAACCTGTATCCTAATAAAAGTTTTTAAGTAGCCTTACACTAATGTTCAAATAAACATAATTTTGACAAAGAATTAAGAATATGGCTTTTGCATTTCAAATATAAAAGACCCAAGTAATTCCCACCTCTCTTTTATTTTACACACTCAGAACTATTCTTTGAATTAAAAAAAAATATGGAGACCATAAATTGCAGAGCTCTCATCCAGGCTACTTTCAACACCAATATCTTGTCCAAACAGGACATACATTTTAGTTTCTGAAGTTGGCCTTTAGTTTGGCTTCTAGCTGGAGGTTCAAAGTATAATGACGCCTTCATGTTGATACAATATATTTAGTAGAATGTTTGTGATGTTGATTATTAAATAAACATTGTAAATTTCATTATAAATACAGAATGAAGTGCATTGCACAGTTCATGGCACTATAAAAAGCATCTACAGTGTTATGGACTAGTGATGTTGTGTGGCTGCACAAAGAATGAGAGATTATATTTTTCTTTTTCTTAATGTTCTTAAGTAGTGTCAAAATAAACTAAACCTGCATATTTTGGAATGGATCCACCAGTACAGTGAAATTTAAAAAGTAGTATTCCATTGTGTTAGCCAATGTCTGTATAGCACTTGTATTTGCTTAGTTAGAATAGATTTGGCTCTAAGGATTTTCTCAAAAATTAGTAGTGGGTCTATATTCCTAATATTCAATGGGTCATTGTTCCAAACAGCTGAAACTTTTTTCAAGAAAGCTGTTTCACACATGCTAAGTTTGAATGGGGGCCTGTATAACTGAACACCATCATTATTTCTGTGAGTATTTGGTTGGTTTCTAAGCTGCAGTCTGGTGAGAACTGGGGAACAGTATCCATATTCTAATACTACAACCTGGTGAGAAATGGTGAACAGCAGCCATATTTTAATATTTTATAGATGAGTGTAATGAGAAATAAAGTATATCTAGCAGTAAGAGGTAGTCATTTATTTCAGTAAAGAGTAGTTGTGTGATGCTTGTGCTTTTTAGCTAGATGTATGAATCTATTTTATTCTTGACTGACTGAACATTTGCAGTATTGTGTGCAGAACTATGGTTAAAGGAAGGCAGTATTCCAGCCTGGGTAGGAGCACTTTAATAGCAATGGCTTAGCTTGTCTCAGTCACAAGTTAAGTATTTTATATGAGACTAAGTTTACTTAATGCCTCATTTGACCAGCATTTCTGTGTGTTAGCTGAATTATAGTCTTGATCTAAGATTAGTCCCTGGTACCTCAGCTGAGTAGTAATAGCAAAAAGGGTGCTCAGAAGGTCCAAAATGCTAATGCTTGAGATCATACTTAGTTTCAGAGATGCAAAACAGTATCACTGTTTTTTTTTTTTTTTTGTAGTGATAGATAGCTCATTCTTACAAAGCTAATTCCATATCGCATAAAAATCCTTCTGATGTTCATTGTTCAAAATGGATGACCTTTTGCTGGACCTGTTCATGGCAATGCCATCTTCAGACATTATATAGCTGATATGAGGAAGATCCCAGGGTACACCATTAATATACACTGAGAATACAAAAAGGCTCAAGGCTGAACCCTGTGATACCTCTCATGCTGTGCTCCCAGCCTGATTGGCACTGACAGATCTAGTTACTCAGAAAGCTCTGCGTTTACAATACTTCTCAAACCATTCTAACACTTCCTTGAAGAAATATATGTCTGACAGTTTATACAGCAACATAACATGGTCAACAGTTATGAAATCCCTCTTAATATCTAAAAAGATGGCTCCTGTAACTTTACTTTGCTCGGTGTTTGTCTCAGGAAATATATAGCTGTTAAACTGTTAAGTGTAGGTGAGAAACTATATTGCCACATCTGTGATGATGCCATATTTTAGTAGGTAAAGCAACAGAAGTTGAAACAATCTAAGATGAATGAAACAAAATCCACGTCAGCAGAACCAGCAGCAAAGAGTCCAATATTAACTTAAAATAAGAAGTAAAACATAAAAAATAGTAAATCATGAATAGAAAATAAAAATAATAATAATAATAATAAATAATAGAATTACCTCTGCATACTTCTGAGTTTCAAAATGCAAGCTAAACTTACTCTATCATTAAGACCTGGAGGTCTGTATGAACAGAGTTTCAGTTGCCAAATCACTTCTAGTTGCTCTAATAATAGTTGAAAAGGACCCCCCCCCGATGTCAAAGGGAACCTGTCCTAACACCCTAAAAGTAAAACTGTGCTGAGGGTGGTCATTAACATGTTTCACCAAAGCGTTTTCACACTTGTTTTTCCTAATACAATATAAATGCTCATAGATTCTTTGGTTAAAACCTCTGTCAGTCTTGCCCACATAAAACGCTGGGCAAGACTGGCAGCAAGCTAAATGAACAACCGATCAGGATTTACAGTTGAAGCCACCAACAGTGGAAAAAGAAGACCCAGCAATTTTAAATCTCGAATCAGTGGCAATGTGCCTGCACATGTTGCAACTCTCACATTTGAAAGTGCCCTCTACTCTGACACGAGTGTCCTTTTTTGTTTCTAATATCTGTTTGAGGTTATCACCCCTCCTGTATATAAAACTAGGCAAAGTACCAAACCTGGCTTGTAAGGCATCGTCACAACAGAAAATACTCCAGTTCTTGACAAACACCTCCTTGATTAACTGAATCTCAGCACTATAATTAGTGATGAAAGAAATAGAAGTGTCTACTTTCTTGTTGTCTACAAAGACTTCAGGCATAACTGGAGGTGAATGTTCTAGTGGACAACTTGTGAACAAACTGCTTTGTAAAATAGGTTTATAAACACCCACATACCTTTTAGTCTGGACCTCAGTAACCAGGTCGTGAATAAACTTGTCTGGGTAACCTCTGTGTAGAAACAATCCCTTCACATTCTTCTAAAAAGGGTTCATCGTCTGTTACCATTCGAGCAGCGCGCACAAGTTGCCCCTTGACTACCCCTCATTTTGGTGCCCAGGGTGGCCACTAGTAAAGTGTAACATGGAGTTAGAATAGGAACTCTTACGTAATATTTTGGCCTTAAAGCTACCAGCAGAAATGTCTTTGTATAAGTCTACATCCAGATAAGAAATTCTAGAATCAGACTCTACAAATGTAAAATTCAAAAAAGACGTGCTGGAATTGAGATGGTCCATGAAAGTCCCCACATCATTAGTTGAACCTTCTGTCAATATAAAGATGTCGTCCAAAAATCTGGTATAAAAATCGATTTTGAACTGACCATTATGATTACCAAAGACATATCTGTGTTCCCATTCAGCCATTACGATGTTGGCAAAACTGGCCCCTACTGGTGAGCCCATGGCTACACCAGTCTTCTGTAAATATATCTCACCCCAAATGTTACAAAGTTGAACTTCAAGATGACATCTAACAATTCCTGCACCAATCTGATTTCTACACTGCTAGCGTTATGATACAATAAACGGTCAGTGACCCAGTTGATCCCTGTAGCATGAGGGATAGACATATAAAGGTCTTTTATGTCTATTGTCACAAATCTATGACCTCTCTTGAATTCTAAAGCACCCATTGCTTTTGAAAAAGCCCAAGAGTCTTTACAGATGTGTGTTTCCTTTTCAACTTATTTTTTCAGTATATTATCCATGTATTTGGCTATCGGGTAAGTGATTGAACCCCTAGCATTAACCAATAGCCTCATGGGAGGGTTGTGCACATCTTTATGGATCTTTGGTAATCCGAAAACTGTCGGAATCTTGGGAAACGAAACAGTCAAATATTTCAACACATCTTGTTCTATGACATTTTCTAAAAACAAATCATTCAAGAAAACATGGATGCACTTATACGCTCCATTCAATTCGTTAATGCTAGACAGTGTATAAGCATCCTGCAATAACATGTGGGTAAGACAGTTTTCATAATGACACGTGTCCATTAGTACTAAACCACCCCCCTTGTCAGGTTTAAGAATCCTGACAGGTCAACTTTTTAAAGTGCCCAACAAGTCAACTTCGTCATCAGTCAAGTTTTTGTTCGGAAGTGTCCTACAACAGTTGACTAAGTTTCTGATTTTGGTTTCACACAAATGTTCAATTAAAAAAGTAAAGGGTGGATAGGGGGGTTAAATGTACTTGGAACTCTCAAAGTTTTTTTGTCTAAAACAGTATTACCAAAAATTAACAATAAATTCAACTTACGTATAAACAACTTTAAATCAAGCAATGTGTGTGCTATATTAAAATGTCTTCATGGAACAAAAGTGAGACATTTTGAAAATAAATCAGACATCTCCACAGTGATTGTAAAACTCGAATAGTTGTAAACAAAAAAGTCTCCAAAACTGTTACTGATAATGTCAGGTTTTGTCCTTCTCGTTACTTCTGAAAAGGCTTCTTGCTGTTGTTCCTGTGATAGCTCCTCATGTTGTAAAACCTCTGATGGTTCTGTCCCCGGTTCAAGGAAAAAGACGGTGTAGAACGAGAAACCTCCTCATCCCTACCACCATCAGTCACAAAATTTTCTGTAGGAACAACATCCTCCACATCCTCTCCAGTGGCCGGCCTACTAGGTCTAGCTGTCTGCCTCATAACCCCATGAGTCAGGTTAACAGGAGCACCTAGACTGTCGCTAACACTCTGAGAATGGGGGGGGGTATGCAGTTTGTTTATTATATGCATCTATGTCTCTTTTCAGTTTTTTCATTTTCATCTCCATATTACGAGATATCTGTTGGTCTATGGTTGAAAAAATTCATTTATACTCATAATTATACCTGTTAAAATCTACATGCGACTTGATATTGGTATCCAAAATTTCAATTTCAGCACTCAACTGGTCTATAAATTTCTGACAAAATTTGGCCATTAAGTCCATTAACTCATGTCCATGTCTATCAAACAAACAAATCAGCTCACTATGGAACTCTGAACCAGCTATCAGTCTAGTGGGGTACTGCCAAGAGCACAAGCCCTTTGGCACAACCCCCACTTTTTTACATTCATTAAAATAGGACATTTCTAACTGAAGCTTCTTTACCTTTAAAGATTTGTGGTCCAAGGTCTTCAAAAAGTCCACTAAAGGAGCTTCTGATGTCCCTGTGTCAATAGACACAAACCCGTTCCTGTTCTCAAAAACTGGGAGTTGCTCATTCAACCCAGATGTAACATTCAGTGAGTCTCCAGTTCGGCTCAGAGATGAACTGGTCCTGGGATGTTCAACGGTAGGTTTAGGATGTACAGGAACCCTTGAAACAGTTGAGGTGGAACTTCCACTGTCCTCACGATCATTCGACCCATCACTGGTGTCAGCTGTCACCTCAGTAGCCAAACCAACTCCAAGAACGTCTTCCGCCAAATTGTCAGCATTTCCCTTGACTGCTACTAGCCCATCCAAATGTTGGAAAAGCACATCCATCCTTTCATTGAGTTTTTTAACCATGTTAGTAAAAAAAACCAGTGCAGAATTGTCCAAACAAGCACCTTCTTCCAATTCCATAAATGCTAGTTGAATGCTGCCGGTTGAAGCTACTGGCAATGGATACAAAACAAACTAACTGAAGCAACAGAAGTTGAAACAAACTAAGATGAATGAAACAAAATCCACGTCAGCAGAACCAGCAGCAAAGAGTCCAAAATTAACTTACAATAAGAAGTAAAACATAAAAAATAGTAAATCATGAATAGAAAATAAAAATAAAAATAAAAAATAATAGAATTACCTCTGCATACTTCTGAGTAACCAGACTAAAAGGTATGGGGGTGCTTATAAACCTATTTTACAAAGCAGTTTGTTCACAAGTTGTCCACTGGAACATTCACCTCCTGTTATGCCTGAAGTCTTTGTAGACAACAAGAAAGTAGACACTTCTATTTATTTCATCACTAATTATAGTGCTGAGATTCACTTAATTAAGGAGGTGTTTGTCAAGAACTGGGGTATTTTCTGTTGTGACGATGCCTTACAAGCCAGGTTTGGTACTTTGCCTAGTTTTATATACAGGAGGGGTGATAACCTCAAACGGATATTAGAAACAAAAAAGGACACTCGTGTCAGAGTAGAGGGCACTTTCAAATGTGAGAGTTGCAACATGTTCAGGCACATTTCCACTGGTTCGAGATTTAAAATTGCTGGGTCTTCTTTTTCCACTGTTGGTAGATTCAACTGTAAATCCCGATCGGTTGTTTATTTAGCTTGCTGCCAGTCTTGCCCAGCGTTTTATGTGGGCAAGACTGACAGAGGTTTTAAAACAAGTGTGAAAACGCTTTGGCGAAACATGTTAATGACCACCCTCTGCACAGTTTTACTTTTAGGGTGTTAGGACATGGTTCCCTTTGACATCAGGGGGGGGGTCCTTTTCAACTATTATTAGAGCACCTAGAAGTGATTTGGCAGCTGAAACTCTGTTCATACAGACCTCCAGGTCTTAATGACAGAGTAAGTTTAGCTTGCATTTTGAAACTCAGAAGTATGCAGAGGTAATTCTATTATTTTTTATTTTTATTTTTATTTTCTATTCATGATTTACTATTTTTTTATGTTTTACTTCTTATTTTAAGTTAATATTGGACTCTTTGCTGCTGGTTATGCTGACATGGATTTTGTTTCATTCATATTTTAGTAGGTACTCGAGATTTTATTTTTCCTATTGGATATAGTTTGCAATAGGAAGAAAGTAATTTGCAGAGACAGGAGAAGGATGGTTAGCCAGGGGGAATAATCATGTCACGTTTAAAGCTATAAGGGAGAATTTCAGTTTTTTGTAAATGATAGATTGAAAATGTGTGTCAGAGGCCAGTATGAATCACTAATTATAGAATATTGGGCTGTAAAGTGTGAAACTCAGGATTGCAAGTTTTCAAGGAGTTTTTACAACTTACTTTTTGGTAATGACCTTGAAACAGAATTGGAAACATCTTAATGTGCTGACCATTTTTGTTAATGCTATCATTAAGTGTGCTTTTTTTTCTATTGACTCCATCTTTCATTTCATTGCCAGACTGTTCTGATTACTTGAAAGTGGACTATTGATTCTTTGAAAGGAAAATATTTGTTTTACATTCTAATACTTTATATATGAAATTCTCCTGAATGTTCCCCAAGTATCAGTTTATATAGCAAAATTTCTAACTGTATTGAGAAATTCAAGTGAACTGCTGCCACTTCACATTGAGCATGCCTACAACCTATTAGTTCACATCATAATTTCCACATAATGCAGAATAAATAATTGTATAGATCTACATAGATACTGCAAACTGTAAATAAACGCACACAGGCATAATATGCCTAAAAATGGAACTGCTTGTCAAAAATTACTGGTGTGTTATCCTGTGCATGTGTGTGTGTGTGTGTGTGTGTGTGTGTGTGTGTGTGTGTGTGTGTGTATGTGTGTGTGTGTTTTGCTCTATGGAGCCCCAATCATGGGACAACACTATGCCACTAGACATGCATACATCCTTATAGGATAGGTGGGGATTGGTATGTCAAGACATGATTGTAATTGTGAGTCAAAGAATCAGGAAAAAAACTTCAAAACTGTGGCAGGACATCAGCTTTGAATACAGCAATTCAGACAGCAACTATTGCTTTCTCACTGTCTATCTTTATTTCACAATCTTGGGACAATATACCAAATTTTGAATTCCAAGATGGTTCAGATTTTAATAATATTTCCACCTGATATAATATAAAATAAGCCAACTCAATAAAAAGAAAGCCAGAAAGTTCTCCCCCATTTACATTAAAGCAATGCCAGACCACCAGATTATCCAAAACCCTTTTCCAGACATCATTCAAATGTTCCAGTGTTTATATTTTAACTTTATTTTGTTTTGCCAAATGGTCATTCTGGGTGTCTGACATATAAAACCAATGATACAGGCAACAAAGTCACTGTTACACATGAAATGCAAATTTGTCTATTTTACTCTATAGCAATACCTTCATAGTCTAACATGAAGCAATACCTGACAAGTGTCTCCTGATGTACTATTGTTCCGTAACTATAGTAATAATAAACTACTAAACCACTTCCTCAGCCTTAACAATCTAGACTATTGCAGGTTTGACGGAACATTTCTGAAGCCACATATCCAAGAGAACACATTAGCTACACTTAGTTATTCTTCATTTGTAAATACTATTTGGGTGGCAGAGGGTAGTATTTTTCCTCACAGCAAGAGGCTCTCAGGTTTGATTCTCAGCTGTGGTGCATTTTGTGTACATTCTGCAAGTCCTTGGGTGTTCTTTTTTTTCCCTATATTCCAAAGCCATGAAGTAGATTGATTAGACATACTAAATTAGTAGCAGGAGTGAGTTGGCATGCGTGGGAGGGATAGAGAAGAATGACCATTGCAGGGCTTGCCTCCCAGCAGTATGAACATTGGCTCTAGATGAAGGTCACTGTTGTCATGAAACTCCAACTACATTTGAGAAAAAGGGGGGTTATGGATAAAGACATTATCAGACAAATGTAGAAAAAACCTTCTCCCACTTTCCTTTACAAAGAAACTTCTGCTTAAAAATTACACCTGGCTTCCCAACATCTGACACTATAGACTCTTACAGATAGCCAAGTAAATTTCTCACACCTTTCCACACTTTCTGCATCCTGATTATTTGCTTTTTTATGACTACAATCTAAACAAAAGAAGTATTCTTCCCAAAGGTGGGATGCAAAACACATTAAACAACACTTATTCAGAGAAACTGGTCTCACCTCTCTTGATAGTACTTAAAATTATTGCACTTACCAGTTCTTCACAATGCCTTGCAGAAAAAGATGTCTCTCTTCAGACTCTCTGAGCTGTATGCATCAGCTCAGAATGAAAATGGACCTTAGGAAGACTATCAATATGCTATGCCTTGGTTGTCCATGGCCTTTGAGTAATGCCAGCAATGAACTCCTACCCCACAAGTTTTCTTCTCACATCTCCTTACAGGAAATCAAATGGTTTCAAAGCTGCCTAAAATACAGAATTCCAGTGCTCAAGTTGGCAGATGTTTTCTATGAACAAGACAATGTTTCACAAGGGATGTAACAAGACTATTTATTTGGAAAACAATTCTTGAAAGAATTTGCAATTCAAATGTAACAGCACTTTGCAGAATGACTGGTATAGTGTGCAGGTAAGTCTTCCACCTGTTTGTCTTCCTTGCAACCCACCACATTTCCTGCCATTTACAAGACGCACCTCAAAAAATCCAAGTTCTGTTGAGGATTCTGTGTTGCACCTTAAAAAAGTAAAATCAAGCCAGCAAATTCCAAAATATTTTGTTACACTGGCTGAGATTTATGACTCTCAGTCATTACCGTGGGCATCAACTCTTTGATAACATTAGCTCAGATAAGCATATTGGTTAAACAAAAAAAAAACCCAGCTAATATTTCATATCCTTATTTAGAATATCCTTTCCAACAGTCACAGTCACAAAAATGTAGGTCTCCATTACTGAAGCAAAACATTTGTTGTGGGATATGCCACAGTTATTAGTCCAACTAATTTCCTCATTCCTCCCCGCTGTATGGCACAAACGTTCTTACCAATACGCAGTCATCCCCTTAAACCAATCTGGATAAAGCATGCAAAAAAATAAAAAAATGAATAACTTGCAGATAAACTCTCTTATGGATGGCACTACGAATCACATTCTCAAACGTAAACTGTCCTGATCTCAAAATCCACATCACAAAGGTTCCAACAGTCTTTTATAGTTGCCACATATGCATTATTCCAGTGAATTTCCTTGCTCTCAGAGCTACCTAAATAGGGAGTAAAATTCTCTTCATCATCTACGAAACTCCCTCTACTATTGCACAATTATTTCAATCCTGATCTGATTCTTACTCCATTTTCCTGTCATGAGTCTCCTCCATTCATCATCGATTTCATGTCTCATTAGATTTATTTATTTTTTTTAATTTATTTTATTATTTACAATTGGGATACCAGGTGACTGAGCTAGACTGGTAAAGCTTTTCAGTCATTACCCAAGTGCAAAAGTACAAAACGAGTAATAGCAGTGCAACAGAAGTATTTAGTAACAGAAACAGGTAAACAAAACATTGCAAATGTGCAGCAGAATAGGCAAAACAATTAGTTAGCAGCACAAGTAGGTAAACAAAACATTACAAATGTGCAGCAGATTCAATACAACAAAACATTATTAATAATATTTACAGTTGAGTAGTAGTGACACCAGGGAATTACTGCCAAACCATCTATCTGGAATTTTGTAAATAATTATATGTCACTTGAAAATATTAATATGATTTATATAGAAATGTCACACTGCTAGCCCAGCTATCTGGAATTTTGTAAATAATCATGTCATTTGTGAATAGTAATATGGTTCATATGCTTGTCTTGCAAATGATGAGAACTATATGTTATGTGGATATTAAATTACTCTGAAGAAGTGTGTGTTGAACTGTATGTTATGTACTGAGCTTCAGGAATGTAACCGCAGTGTACCCTACAAGAAAAGAACTGAGATGTGTATAAACTATATACCTGTACAAACTTGTGTTTTGTTAGTAGAGACCGGAACATGCAGAGTTAACTTACAAAACTTTAAGAAAATAAGTTGAAATTAAGTGCTTTATGATCTGCTATACAAAGTTAATGCAGCAAGAAGACAGGATGTCTAGAGCTACAAGTTTCTTTCTATTGTCTTGGAGAAAAATAATTACTAGGTTTAAAATGTAAAAGTGTTTAACTGTTTTACGACTTCCAGTTCTAGACAAACTTCTTAAAGATATCTCACACAAAGATGCTAACATTTTAAGTTTCTGTTAACCTGGGAACTGAAGGCAGGTGACAATGACTGATGTCATCTAGGCTAACCCAGCAGTAATGTTTTGATATTAATTTGGGAACTCTCTCAGGGACTGTGCATTTTGTATTTGTCTTTGGACCTGGAAACATCCATCTTCAGCACTTCTGCCTTGCTTTATAAGTAGTTCTAGGGTACATTGATATATCTTAGATATAGATAGGAATATAGTAAAGATCAGTTTAGATGTTTTCTGTATTTTAATTGTGGCTGGTTTGTTTAAAGACATTTAAGCTCTTAGCTTACTTGCATATGTATTTAGTGACACTGTGTGGGCCACTCCAATAGCCTTGGCCTTGGTCACACTTACCATTTTGATAATAGTAACATAGAAGCTGATAAAGAGCTGGTTGGTGGCAGTGATAACTACCTTTTTAGTCTGAGCAGAAGGGGCATAGCTAGTAAACCTGTACCAGTTTTTCGCAGCAGTGTGTATGTGGGTTTGTATATAAATCAGATGTCAATGTATGTGTGTCAGCTACTTGGGGACGGACACAATACACTGGTGGGACAGAGAGGGTGCTGGAGTTTTTGGCTTTACCGCTCATCTGAGATCTTAACGCTATAGCTCTGCCAGTGGGGAGTCTTACTGGGGATCTGGAGAGAGAGGGAGAAACCAGCCCCAGACTGACTGTGAACTCTGTGTGCTCTTAAGGGAAATTGTACTTTGCTGTGTGTGTACTTGTCCTCCTCCCGATGTGTACATACCTCAATTGTACTAGTGGTGAGGATCAAGACTCCTTGATTACTGGGCCAGTGCAGAGGCATCACATATTAATTGTTTTGTAGTGATGGGATACCCACATCACATATTAATTGGGTGATTGTGGTGAGATAGCTGCATCACATATTAATTGGCTTGTAGTGGTATGGATATTGAATTCCTGTAGTTTGTCTACAGTGGTCACTAAAGGGTTTGTACTTTCAACCAGCCACACAGTGAAAATTCAAAGTTCATATCTCAATTGTTTTATTTTTTTGTTAGCTTAGTCACGGAGAACAGGCAAGCATGTGAGCATAGGCGTATGGCAAGCTGACAAGGAGATAGTTGGCTGAAATGTGTCAGGCTAAAGGACTGGTGCACACCAGACTGACTAAAGCAGACATGATTGCAGCTTTAGGCATAACTACATCAGACCCCAGCAATCAGGAGGACAATCAGACTGGCCTTGGAGATGTACAATGCTCAGAAAGTGGACAGCTCGACCTTCCCACAGAGGACTTAAAATTCATCTGGAGTTAAAGAGACTTGAGCTGGAGGCCAAGCATTTGGAAATAGAAGCAGCAGAGAGACTGAAACATCTTGAGACTGAGGAAAATGAGAAACTGTGATGTCTGCAGGTTAGGAAAATGACAGGCAGAGGCAACATGAAAAGAAAATGCTGACTCTTTGCCAGATTCATGGAGGTTATGGAGGAGGGAGTATGTAAACCCCAAAAGAAACAAAGGTCAGTAAATTTCTTCCAAAATTTACAGAGGGGGATAATTTTGATAGTTTTATTTATATTTGTGAGACAGTATGTAAACAGTATAATGTTGACCAAGGGCTCTGGGTATGGTTCCTGACTTCCTTACTCCATGGTAAATCTGTAACTGTTCTTTCCAAACACTGATTGTTTAAATTATAATGTTGTAAAGAACTGTCTGTTAGAATGTTTTAAGTTAACACATGAAGCTTATAGAAAAAAGTTTCATGAGCACAGACACAAGGCAAATGAAAGTGTGTGTGAATATGTTGCTGAACTAAGGTGGGTGAGTGGATGTCATGTCACCACATTTGAAGGGCTGGCAGACTTTTTGGTGAGGGAACAAGCCCTTAGCACTTTGCTTGAGGACATGAGAATCTGGTTAGCTAATACACATGTAGATGAGTTGAGGAAGAAGTGAGACCTATACCTAGCAAGCAGGCCATCACTGCACAGGAAAGGGACACCCTGTGCTGCTCATTGGTCTAAGGGAACCCATGGTGGGCATCCCAGACTGCCACAACAGAGTCCACCAGTAGCAAGGGAAGCTGCTAGTCCAGGTATGCATCCAGGACCAAGGGTTAAATGTTTTAAATGCAACCAGTGGGGCCATGTGGCATATAGATGTCTATGGAGGCAAGGTGGCAAGCAAAAGTTTGGAGAGCCAGTAAGTGGGAATGACAAAATGCCAACAGTAAGTTGTCTCAAGACAACAAGGGTACCAAACTACCACAAGAGGTTATATCCTATCTTAGTGAATGGGAAAGAGGCCATGGCTAACAGAGACACAGCCTCTAACCTAACCATTTTGAAGCTTGTGATGCTTACAGATGAGGACTACATGTTTGGGCAGTCTACTCCAGTAAGAGCTTTAGGAGGGACCTCATTTCAAATACCATGGCTAGGGTTCACCTTGACTGGGAGAGTGGAAATGGAAGCCAGCAAGTAGGTGTGCTTGAGGTTATCTCTGCAGATGTCCTGATAGAGAATGATTTTGATAATGCTGTACCATGTGTGCATGCAGTTACATGCCATCAGGCTTGGAGACAAGCATGTGGGTCTGGTAGCCTGGGGGAGACCCAGACAGACTGCACACTTGCAGCCAGTACTGGTGAGGTGGTTACATCAGGAAGGGAGCTACCCTGTAGCAGTGAGACTGAAGATGAACCACAGCTACTTGTGGGTACTGATTTTCCCTTGGACAGATTGACTGCAAGGGCAGAGGTGAGTAGTAGTACCTAGGCTGACAGTTAGGCACCGTTCTCAGAGGATACCAGACTTTCTGTGGAAGGGGAGCTGAGAAGAGTTACAAATAGAGAATTGAGACAGGCTCAGCTCTCAGACCCTACATTACAAGGCCCTGATTCTGAAGGGAAGGGGGGAATCTGTATACTGGGACAAAGGGTTACGTATAGAGAGTGGACCCCTGAGGGAGGGCTAGAGGGTGAGAGAATACAGCAGTTGGTAGTGCCCAGAGCCTACTGTCTGGCATTTCTAGCCATAGCCCATGATATTCCCTTTGCAGGTTATATGGGCATAAAACATATAAAGAGACATATTATGCAGACCTTTTATTGGTCTGGGATTTCCAGTGATGTAACAGGGTATTGCAGGACCTGTGAGCAGTGCCAAAAGGAAAGCAAGGCAGGAGACAAGGTGAAAGCTCCTTTGATGCCTTTGCCTGTGATTGTGGAGCCATTTCAGTGGGTAGCTATGGATATTGTGGGGTCTCTGGGTACCTAAACTTCCACAGTGAAAAAAGTACATCCTAGTGGTAGTAGATTATGTTACCAGACACCCTGAGGCAGTTGCTCTGTCCTTCACTGAGGCAGAAAAAATGGCATATGCTTTGTTAGAGATTTTCAGCAGGGTAGGATTCCCAAATGAAATACTGACTGACAGAGGTGCCAGTTTCATGTCAGACCTGCTGGCTTGTCTGTGGAAGTACTGTGGGCTGAAGTACCTAAAGACCACCTCCTACCATTCCCAGACTACTGGTCTCATTGAGAGGTTAAACCCTACACTCAAGATGATGATATGACCATTTGTAGACCAGTTTAAGAGGGAGGGGGACAAATATTTGCCCAATCTGTTGTTTGCTTTCAGAGAGATTCCCCAGGAATCCACAGGATTTCACCCTTTGAGTTGCTGTATGGGCACATGGTGAGGGGACCTCTAGATTTGATATGAAATGAATAAAAGGGTGACTGTGAATCCCACAAGGAGTCTGTTGTGGTATATGTCCTAAGCCTCAGGACAAGGCTCATGAAAATCATGGGCTTGGCCCAGGATAACCTGGCAGAAGCGCAACAGCAGAAAACGTCTGGTGTGACAAGAATGCTCGCGCTAAAGAGTATGCTGTAGGGCAGGAGGTAATGGTTCTCATTCCTGTCAGACACAACAAGCTGCAGTCAGCTTGAGAGGAACCCTACAAGGTAGTAAGGAAGGACAGTGATGTTAACTACATGGTAGAACTGTTAGGCAAGAGGCAGGGGCACAAATTGTACCATGTTAACACAATGAAACCTTACCATGACAAGGAGGTCCTTGTGTTAAGTATTTGCAGTACCAGGCAGGAGGAGTCTGATGGGGATCTATGGCTACAGGGAGCCAGCCAAGAAAATACCAAATCACTATGGTGGAGCCTAGAGTTGCAGGCATATGATGGAACAATGCAGCATGGTACTAGGGTCAGCAGTGCCAAGGCAAGAGAGGGAATGGGGTGAGGTATTCCCAGGTAGGCTCAACCCTCTCAAGCAATGTTTTTCAAGGGTCACTTGAAAACTAGATTGAGTTTTCAGGAAGAGAGAAATGTGACATCAGGGAAATACTGCCAGTCCAGCTATCTAGAATTTTGTACATAATTATATGTCACTTGAACATATTAATATGATTTATATAGAAATGTCACACTGCCATCCAGCTATATGGAATTGTGTAAATAATCATGTCATTTGTGAATAGTAATATGATTCACAAGCTTGTCTTGCAAATGATGAGAACTATATGTTATGTGGATATTAAATTACTGTGAAGAAGTGTGTGTTGAACTGTATGTTATCTACTGAGTTTCAGGAATGTAGCCAGAGTGTGCCCTACTGGAAATGAATAGAGATGTGTATAAACTATATACCTGTGCAAATGTATGTTTTGATAGTAGAGGCTGGAACATGCAGACTTAACTTACAAATATTTAAGAAAATAAGTTGAAATTAAGTGCTTTATGATGTGCTACAAAAAGTTAGTTAATGCAGCAAGAAGACAAGATGTCTAGAGCTAGAAGTTTCTTTTTATAATCTTGGTTTGAAATAATTACTAGGTTTAAAATGTAAAAGTATTTAATTGTTTTATGACTTCCAGTTCTAGGCAAACTTCTGAGAGAAATGCACTGTTCACACAGAGATGCTAAAATTTTGTTAAGTTTCTTTTAGACTGGGAACTGAAGGCAGGTGACAAAGAGTGATGTCATCTAGGCTAACCCAGCAGTAATGTTTTGATATTAATTTTGGAACTCTTTCAGGGACTGTGCATTTTGTATTTATCTTTGGACCTAGAAACATTCATCTTCAGCACTTCTGTCTTGCTCTGTAAGTAAGTTTAGAGTACAATAATATTGGGTAAGTAAGTCTCGGGTACAATAATATATTTTATATATAGATAGGAATATAGTAAAGATTAGTTTAGATGTTTTCTGTATTTACTTGAGACTGTCCTGCAGGATACTTGAAAAATGCACTCACTCCCAGCTACTCACTTGCTTGAAAATAATCTTCTAACTCCCTAAAACACAGTTTTAGACCTCACCACAGCACATCTACTGCACTTCTGTGATTTACTCAGACAGTGACAGAAGCCCGTGATAACAACCTACTTCTCTCCTGTCCATTTCTTGATCTCTCCAAAGCCTTTGATAGAGTCTTCCACTCTAAGCTGTTAACTAAACTTTCAGACCTTCACCTGCCCCCCCTCCATATCCTGGTTCTCTAGTTATTTATCTAACAGACTTCAATCTATACACTGGAAAACCACAACCTCTCCTTTTCTGCCCATCAACACCGGAGTTCCCCAAGGCTCAATCCTGGGTCCCCTCTTGTTCAACATTTACTAATAACTTACACTCTGATACTAAACTATCAACTCTTTTACAATATGCTGATGAATCCACCCTCATAACCACAGCCAACACCATCCCTGAACTCCGTTTACATACCCAAGACACTTTCACTTCTATAGAGACCTGGCTTAATGACAACCAATTAATATTAAACCCCCAAAATACTAAACTCTTGTTATTCCTTCCAAAAAACTTTGCACAACATAAAACCTCCTTCACCATTACCTTCCTCAACAGCACCCTAATCGAACCCAAACCAAATACGAAGTTGCTTGGTGTTACCATCGATGACAAACTAAAATTTGACATACATATCAATTTATGCATAAAAACTCAGCAAAAACTTGGTCTATTATACCGTAATCACAAATTTATTTCTAACTCCACTAAACCCACCCTAGCCTTAACTCTCCTCATACCCAGTCTTCTATATGCAGCCCCAGTCCTCACTAACCTTCAGTCTTTTCTTCAGTGTAAACTAAAACAAACCTAGAATAAAATAGCTAAATTTGCTGTTAACCACCTACAAATCCCATCACTGCCTTGCCCTCACATTTTTGCAATGGAGGGAATTCACAATCAACTTCTCCTTCCACAACTGGCTACAATCCACTCAATTCTATACAATCCTACATCCTGCCCATCTAGCTCTAATATTGTATCACAATATAACCCCAAATGACAACTCCGTTCATCAGATAAACATCTGCTTGATATATCAAAACATCTAAAATCATTGGCAAGTAATTATATAAATTCTCAGTTGGTCACTCCTGGGACTCCCTTCCTTACAATATAAGATGTATCCCCCATAAATCGCAATTCAAACAAGCACTCAAGCACTACCTACAGAATACCTGGTCCTGCCCCTGTCTAGCTCCAGTTTGAATTCCTAAAACCTATTCCCTTTACATACCATCTTTTTCCCTTTCTTCTTTTCTTACCCCTCTTCCATGGAAAAACTTCCATAGCTCCCTCTAAGTGTAAATAACTCCATTTTTCTTCCCCTAACGGCACCTCCAAGTTGTTGATAATGTACATAATCATGTTATTATCTTTGTTGTATTAACTCACTTTGAGATGTAATTTCTTTTTTGTATGACTGAATTACTTTGTGTATGACTATAAAATGTTATTGGAGGTTTTCTCCTCGAGTTTCCACTGAAAATGGGCCTTTGGCTCAGTTGGACCAACCCAGTTAACAAATGACAATAAATAAATAAAAATAAATGTTTTTAAATATTTCCTGTGATTCTGAACTTTGTAGTTACTGTATTGTTTGAGTATTGTCTTGTTCTTTTATTATTTATTATTAAATATATTTAAACCTTTTAATTGTGGCTGGTTTGTTAAGAGACATTTAAGCTCTTAGACTGCTTGCATATGTATTTCGCGACACTGTATGGGCCAGCCCAATAGCCTTGGCCTTGGTGACACTTACCATTTGGAAATAGTAACATCACACAGTAACATTGGTCACCCTTTGGGAAAGGCCTTAAAGTAGCTGATAAAGAGCTGGTTGGTGGCAGTGATAACTGCCTTTTAGTCTGGGCAGACGAGGGCATAACTAGTAAACCTGTGCCAGCATTTCCCAGGAGTATATGTGTGTTTGTATATAAATCAAATCTCAAAGTGTTTGTGTCAACTACTTGTACAGAGACACGAAGCACTGGTGGGACAGAGAGGGTGCTGGAGGTTTTGGCTTGACCATTCATCTGAGATCTTAACCCTATAGCTGTGCCAGTGGGGTGTCTTATTGAGGATCTGGAGAGAGAGCGAGAAACCAGCCCCAGACTGACTGTGATCTCTGTGTGCTATTAAGGGAAATTGCATCTTATTTTGTACTTGTCCTCCTCCCAATGTGTACATCCCTCACCGATGCTAGTGGTAAGGATTGAGGCTCCTTAATTACTGGGCCAGTGCAAGGGCATCAGATTAGTACAATACATATAATATATACAGGAAAAACATATATCTGGATGGCACAGTGATAGTGTTGCCGCCTCACAGCAAGAGGTTCTCTGTCTGGTTCAATTCTTGGCTGGGGTGCCTTCTGTGTGGAGTCTGCATGTCCTTCCTACATGGGTTGTCTCCAGGTGCTCTGGTTTCCTCCCACATCGCAAAGACATGCATCTGGAGCATTTCTACCAAGGTTTTTGCTGAAATTTGGCTTCATTCTAAGTCTGACTTTCCCGGTAAACAAATGTAAAATAAAAAAATCTTCAGATACAATACAAGGTTATTATGGTTTTTTAAGGGGAACTGTTGAAAGCTCCAGTAATATATTAATATCCTGAGTTTCTGAGTTTCTTTTCCAGTATGACAGAAACAAGTGCACTTGGCAACCTCTTAGTAGTATTCTGTCAGTGTCTCCTGGAAAGATGCCAAGGTTTCATTGTTTTTTACTTCAGTTGGTAGGTTGTTCCAGTGGGCTCGGCCTAATCCAGCGAAAGCTTTTCTCCAATGGCTTATTAAAAATGTGTTCTAGATATGGTAAGATTGTGCTCATGGCTGCCAGTAAGAGAGAGGTTTCATTCTTTGTGTGGCAGTTTTGTTATCAGGGTTGGGAACTACCCCATATGAAGTATTTTGAATACCAGAATACCTTGGAGCAGTATTTCTAGCCCTGTGATAGGCAGCCAATGGAATTTATGAAGAATATTACAGTGATGAGAACTAAGACTTGCCAGTAGGGAGAACTGACATATTCTGAGCTCAGTTGTTTGGAGCTTTTGGGTTTTAGGGCAGATTGAATGCTGATCAGTGGTAAGGCATATCCAATGCAGAAGGAGAAAGGAGATGAGTGGTCTAATAACATAGCTTTAGCTGGGAGAGAACTATGAAGTTAATGTTCTCTGTGTAAGTTGTAAAGTTGAGGAGGGCATCTAGAGTCAGACTTGGATAACTTTGCTCTTTAACCTTAGGCATGACATTTCCAGCTAAGTATGTGAATCGTAGTAGTAGTGCTGAAGAGGAAAGCTTCCTTGGGTTACACATTACATGGCATTACTTTTTTGGAGTTGATTAGAAGTCTATTTGATTGAAGCCAATTGCATATGGATGGAAATGTGTGCTGTGCACTTGTTTTTTTGGATTAGTGTGTTTTGCTAGTGCTGATCAGAAGGATGTCTTTTGCATACATTTATGATACTGAAATTAGGGAGCTCAAGGGTAATGTTAAAGATAAATAATGAGAAAAGTAAAGGGTCCAGTACTGAGAGCCTTGTGTAACACCAGGGTTTAGAGAATCTGCACCTCAGAGGCCATACTTACTATAAATTAGAAAGGAACCATCTTTCAGGTAGCTTGTGAAACCATGACATTGTGTTACTGCCTAAGATCAATTTTTTGAGTTTGTACAAAAAAAAAGGTTATTGCAAACAGTGTCAAATGTCCTTGTCATATCTATGAATATTCCAGTTGTAATAATGTCATATTACAGTAGATATGATCACTATTAATGCTGTCATAGTACTAAAGGAGTTTCTCAACCTGTTTTGCCTGTCACATCAGAGGCCATAGTTGTTGATGTGTTTATACAATAATTTCTCCAATATTTATTTTAAGGGACAAATGTTGGAAATAGGTGCATAGATTTTAATTTGTGAAGTTGAGCAGTGATAGTGTGTTTAAGGGAGTTAGAATGGAAGTAATGGTAAGAAATAAGTTAAAGAGGGTTCCTAGTACATGAACAAACTTTTCAAAGTTTGAATGTCAGATGGTCGACACCATATGATCGAACTTTGAAAAGTTTGAAGGTTAAATGTAATGGCGCCGTACGGTGCAGAATGGGAGAATTTCATTTTTCTGCACTTAAGTGTGATCTCGGAGTTGGTATATTTAAGTAAGGGGGTGTGGGGGGTGCAGGGGGGCCTGCCCCCCTGGTCAGAGCATTAAGGTAAGTTTTATTTTGTTTTTTTGATGTTTTATTATATATTTGAAGTTTCAAACTTCGATCATATGTTGTCAAACATATGGTATTTGAAATTTTGAAACTTTGAATATATAATATAGACCCGTTAAAGATATGTGTAAGATGTTTCAATTACTTCAGCTACCAGCCCGAGGAATTTGCTGTGAAATGTGCAGCCTAATGTGTTATTTTTCACAGGTAAATACTAAGCTATCAGTCTATAGATTGTTATAAGCCTAGCCAATGAATAGAGGTCAGAATCAAATC
The DNA here is from genome assembly GCF_019279795.1 of Protopterus annectens. Lineage (NCBI taxonomy): Eukaryota > Metazoa > Chordata > Ceratodontiformes > Protopteridae > Protopterus > Protopterus annectens. The sequence continues at coordinate 1,930,126,914 of NC_056735.1, read as the reverse complement.
CTGTACCTTGTATTTAGGAGATAAAGACCTTAACCACTATGCCAAACTCATCCCTTTAAGAGAAGTTATTTGTATTCCTTAGGTAAAATGGAAGAAAAATAAAATGTGGCAGTGTGATGACCCAGCACTGGACCAGTAATCAAGGAGCCTCAGTCCTTACCACTGGAAACAGTGGGGGATGTACACTGATGACAAGGTGCACACACAGTAGTTTCAGATGGCTTTTTGCCTCAAGTGCAGTTTCCCTTAAGAACACACAGAAACCACAGTCAGTCTGGGGCTGGTTTCTCCCTCTTTCTCCAGATCCCCAGTAAGAATCCTCACTGGCATAGCTATAGAACTGAGATCTCAGCTGAGTGGCCAATCCAAGACCTCCAGCACACTCTATGTCCAATCAGCGAGTGCTTCATGTCCCTGGCCAAGTAGTTGACACACATACTCTTTGAAGTTTGACTTACTTACACACACACACACACACACACACACACACACACACACACACACACACACACACACACACACACACACACACACACACACACACGCACCTGGAAAAGGCTGGCACAAGTTTACTAGCTATTCCCTCTTTTGCCCAGACTATAAGGTAGTTATCACTGCTACCAGCTAACTCTTATCAGCTCCTTTTATTAATATTAAATCGAATGGTAGTTTGACCAACAGCAAGGCTATTAGGAGTGGCCCACAGTGTCATCAAATAATTATGCAAGTACTCCCAAAAATTAAATATGTCTTACAAAGATCAGCCACAATGAATGGTTTAAATATATTTAATAATAAATAATAAAAGAACAAGAAAATGCTCAGTATATATTCACAGTGACATCACAGTTCAAAACCACAGAAATACTTAAAAAACATTGCAGGACAGTCTCAAATAAATAAAGAAAAACATCTAAACTATGCTTCACTATATTCCTGACTGAATCTAAGAGAATTACTATGCTCTAGTTAACTTACTTAAGAGCAATGCAGATGTGGTGAATGGATCTTCTAGTTGTCAGGTCCGAGACAGAATACAGAATGCTGTCTCTCTAAGCCAGTTATCAAATTAATATCTCAAATATTACTGTTGGGCTAGCTTGCAGAATGACATAATTTCTTGTCATCTGACTTCTAGACCCCAGGCAGAAAACAACCATTGATGGCAGCTGGTAACATTTAACATCTACCTGTAAAAATATATAGACAAGTGCTTTTCCTCAGATCTTTGTCAGATGCTGGAAGTCATAAAACAAGAAAACATTTCCAAGACAATACAGAAAGTTCCCTAGTATGGACATTCTGTCTCTAACTGCCATAACGTAATTTAATTTCAGCTATTTTTCTGAAGTTAGCCTCTTGTATTCCAGTTTCCACTATTAAAATATATACATTTAAACAGTTAAAATAGTGTATGTACATTTCTGTTCTCTTCCAGCAGGGCACACTGTGGATACATCTTTAAACTCAGCACTTTACAAAATACCTTTTTTTAACAGACATGTCTGTACAGACCAGTTTGATATACACATGACATACAGTTTTAATACAGTTATAGCACAGGCATATTATATAAATCATGTTGATTTTCACAAATGACATAATTATTAACATAATTCCAGCTAGCTGTGCTGGCATTTCCCTTTGTCACAGGCAGCATAATCTGCTATTGGGTATAGTTGTGTGGGTGTACTGATGGTATGTTTAGTAGATTAGTTAGAGGAGAAATAAAAGAGTCAGTAATAGCTTTTATAGTTTAAAGGAGGATTTTTTTTGTCCCTTCTGTACTCTGTTTATTTATGATACTGCACTTGCATTATAATCTTCCCTATTCTCCTGTCGCATATATGGGAAACCCTATTTCCAATTACATGAAGGAGGTTAGGAGTACAGTGAAACTACCTTTTACCATTTATAAAAGTTCTTCTGTTTGTAGAATTTATGACATATGCTTTGTGTTAGTATTATAAAGCATCTTGTTGAATGGGTGAAACAATCTGCTTCTCATCTGGTACATCTGGTTGAATGAATACAATAAGGATCTTTTAAACTAAATGCACCACTCTAAACCTCAGTGATATAGTACATTATCTAAATAATGTAAAGATGTGTTCAGTATCATAATATGCAGTGCAATTGTAATATGCATACAGATTCTCTGTTACTGTAACTCATGATAGCAATAGAGCTTTTCTCAACAACACTCCAAAGAAATTGGGCTAGCCTCAGCTAGAACATTCCAGTTAAAAAATAGAACAAAACAAAAAAACTAATTATGCTCCTCTGTGCTCTGTCTTCTTTACCACAATAATTATTTTACCTACAGAAATCCTGTATCTTAACCCACACATGTATACCCTTCAAACTTTGAAATTATCTTCCTGTGTGTTTACACATATATATAAATATATTTATATATATATATATATATATATATATATATATATATATATATATATATATATATATATATATATATATATACATACACACACACATGCATGTGTTTCACAGCCATGAAAAAAACTTTTTGTTTTTAGTGTTGTAGATGTAAGCAGCCTTCAAGGTATCAATGTTGTTTGCTTTATTTGATTAAATCCTGCTACTTGTTTATTTCTTCAACATGCATGTTGGCTGACTTACTAATGTTTTTTTCTGAGATTTAATATATTGTGTAACTATTTGTAATTATACACTTTTTAATTATATACCGTTATGAGCTTCTTTTAACAGGAAAGAAAAGTGTTTGTATTTATTGAGGGCATTATTGATCTGATTTTTTTTATGTTACCTATTTGTTGACCAGGTAAGCCCACAGTTGACCTTTTTAAGGTTCCAGTCCAGGAGTGCTTTCTGGCAAGTAACTTATTCAGAGTTGTATAGCAGACAAATTAAGGTGGAAGGAATTAAACCATGTACCATTGGCACAGAAAGCAGCTAACAACTGAGAACTTGAGCCTTTCCCTATATATTCCATGAAATCTATGCTACAAGTCAGACAGGAATGCATGATGTCTTTAAATGCAGACATTTGCACAGGTGAATGCTCTCAACAATTGTGAAGATGGAACAAAAAAGTAAATTATAGAAGCCCTTTTTTAAGATGCATTGTCTTGGATAGAACACTGAACCTGTTCTGGCCTCAGAAGACACAGATGTAGAATAGTTGTGTAACTCTTATGCTTTTAATGCTTGGCACATGGCTAGAAGCTTAACTCCTGTTATAACAGACATCATCATTGCTTGCACTATCATGTAGATGGAAACTGTTTGATTTATTACAAATATCTGCCTGTAAATATTAAAAGTTGTCATGAATGTCTTACCATTAATCTCAGTGCTGCTATATATTAATTTCAGTACTGCTGTCTTTATTTACTGAATATTAATCTCATTATTTCTATTTAGCCATCTGCCAGCTTATGTGTACCTGTCTGTCTGCCTATCTATGCATTTATCTATCTCTCTATCTCTCCATCTATTTACTTATCAGTATGTTCATCTGCTAGCCATATATAAGCTGTCTCTGGTTATCCACATTGACTAATCTGCTAACCATATCTATGCTGTTGTGTCTAGTTATACACATAGGCTCTATATCTGTATTTATTTCATAAGTGCTGAGGAAATGATTAACATGTTTACATTGGTGCCTACATGGCAAGTTTGCTCGGCTGGTGACTGACCTGTCTGTTTCTCTACCTTTCTTGCAATTTCTCTCTCTCAGTGAAGTCAGATACACAGAGATAAGAACCTTCTATAAATGTACTCATCTGTTTCTATTCCTAAAATTAAGTTGCTCCAGTAATGTTTTCTGCCAGTTTTCTTATCTTTCTTTCAGTCTGTGTGCTTTCACAGATTGAAATTGATACCTTTAAATTATTGAAGAGTAGACCTTGATGTCAAGTAAATTTTATCTCCTTTTGCAAATTAACAAGAAATGTGTGCAAAAGCCAGTCTTCATATTACTGTTTGTTTTTCCTGAAATGTACCATAGAAACAGTGACTAATAATGATTTTTGTATGCAGAAAGTGAGAAAAATATTTTTAAAATGAAAGTACTGATGCATTGTGGGTGTATGCTTTTTCCTATCATTCTTAATTAGTTGGTTATAAAACCATTTAATAAAATAGGGATATTTACCCAAAACAAATTTTTCATTACTTTTGTTTTTATAGAGAGAAGACAGTCTTGTAAAATCTGAGCTTGTTTAATGAATTGTGGTGTCTTTCTTGACTGCTTTATCTAGTGTGTGATGTTAAAAATGATGAACTATGAATCCATTAAGCAACTGATCTTATCATCTCTCATAAAACGGAGTGCTAGAGTCACAAACTGAACAAGGTGTACTTATTTCTTGCAATTACTCACTCACCCATATATACTATATATATATATATATATATATATATATATATATATATATATATATACATATACACTGAGAGATATACACATATGAGTCTATGTCACTCATTCAGACTATAAAAACTTTGAATGTTAAGGCATAGATTACAACAGTTCAAATCAACACTATTCGAAAGTAAAAAACCTTGAATCACAAAAGTTCAAACGAAAACAAAAATATTCTTTTTCAGGCCCACATCCTCTGCTAATCGAGACTACACCAAAGTGGAGAATGTCCAAATTCCCTAATCCCCACTGTACCGCAATCTTGTGCAGCTAAACACCAGCAGCATTCAAAAAGGTACATTTTTAATCTCTGCAAATTATATTTCAAGCACTAAAACTCTTGAGAATTCAAAAGAACCTCATATAAATATAGATATACATGGCTACAGGTCAGAATAGTTAACACTTATGACTGAAGGGTTTTCTGAACTGCAAATGAGAGTGAACGCTCATGTGACTGTACATTCTGCAATAAGGAGTTGTTGGTGTTAGCCTTTTCCATGAGATTGTGGAACAGTGAAGTAATGGAATTTGCTCATAATCCACTGTTTTGTGATCTCAGAAATGATATATAAGTTACAGTGTTATTATCTGCCTACCTATAATATATGTCACTGCTGTCAAATTGGAGAAGCACAAATAAATAAAATATGCCTTCCCCACCACTAAAAATCTACATAATATTCTGAATTATTATGCGGTGGTATGCAACTATAAGCTAAAGGAACACTCCAGTGAAATCAAAGTTTAATTTATAAGTAAGTTATACAGTTATGCATGTATTTCTTTCTTTACTTCCCAATAATAATACCTGACTTTGTTTATATGCATTAACTTGTGACTCCAAAACAACAGATGATGAAAGCTTATAAGTCAATGAGATACTGAATATGAAACATACAGTTCTAAACCTGCAAAGTACTACATGAGATCCACTATTAAATGTATTATGACCTATTTCTGCATGAAGCCTACTTGCTGAAAACACATACATGTAATATCACAATCATATGGCAAAAGGTACGCAAGGTATTAAATAAAACAGGTTAAAGACACAGACACACATGCAGACTTACTTAAAACAGCCATGTACATTTATAATAATGTGCATCTGCCAGTGATTTTGGTGCAGGGCCAGGGTATCAGCCTGCAAAGCACATGACTGAGCATAGACTAGTGACCTCAAAAGCTGGACCGTTGACAGCAGGGATGGGTTTTAGTGGCCAATAACCATGTGTTTGGAGGTCTTGGGTTACTGAGGTACAACACTGATCTCTAGCACAGTGTGGAGAACAGCAGTAGTGTCCGTGTGTGTGTGTGTGTGTGTGTGTGTGTGTGTGTGGGTGTGTGTGTGTGTGTGTGTGTGTGTGTGTGTGTGTGTGTGTGTGTGTGTGTGTTTGTGTGTGCTCACACAGAAAGAAGAGCATCAACAAATCAGTGGTAGGACTGCCTGTTGTGAATGTTATTTGGTAGAGAAGAAGAGCATATTTTCATTGTTGGTAGAAAGTCAGTGTTACGTTTAGTTATGCATTCAACAAGACTGAGTGGCAGGTTGTTAGTATGATCATAGCAGTAAGACATGTACAGATTAAATCAATATATTGACTGTATCACTGATGTCTACGGTGAGCTTAAGGCAAAAGCTGCCACAAGGGCATTGTTTGTTTAGTTATTTATTTATTTATATATTTATTTACATTTTCACATTTCTAAGCAAAACCCTACTGAAACCAACAACGATAAACAACCAACAAGCCATTTTTCATAAAGGTAATTTACATTTTTTCTGACAAAAGGAACAATTATTACATTTCCACTTTTATTTCCATTCATTTCATGCATATATTTCTTTTGTAGTGCTTTATATGACACTTTTACTCATTCTCTGCTGCTCCTCAATTCCATATAGTTCCCATATACATTTCCATTCATCATATTCCACTGATATGTAAAAGAAAAGTTAAAACATTCCAGCAAACAAACAACACAATATCAATAAGTGGGATTTTAATTTCTAGTACTTTTTGGGTTTTTGCATAATTTTCATAAATGCGTTTCATCTTTACATCTATTTATATACAAAAACATTTGTTACAAAAGATCATAGTCCATCCCGTAATAACCACCCAGCATATTTTCCTCTCTCTCTCTCTCTCAACACATTCCATACCGACTATCTTAAAATATGTTTCCTGAACCATCTTTGTAGTATTCTTCTTTGCTCATTTCTGTCTCATTAGTTAATAAAATGCTGTTGCTTCATTTTTTTTGCTTCTTTTCCCCTTCTTCTTATTCCTTTCTTTCGTGATCATAACAATAAAAATAGTATTTTTTTAACTTTATTATACTGTACCCTTTTATATATCTCAATTAAATTTATAGCCTGTTTTTCATGTTAATGTCAGCTTTAACTGTGGCACAATTTGAATATGGGCCAGATTCAGGAAGGCTTACACGGAGTTTAAGAGTAGTGTAAGCCTCTGTGTAAGCCTCCCGATCCAGGAACAGCCCAAACCTCTGTGTAAGAGACAGCTAACACGTCTCTTACACGGACTGGGCGTGGAAATGCTCAATACCTCATTTGCAGCTCAAAGATATGCAAATGAGGTATTTGAGTGATCCAAGAAAGCCAAACCAGTCCGTGTAACGGACGTGTTAGCTGCAGAAATGTACTCAGCTGACAACTGAGTACATTTCTGCAAAATTGAAAACGGAGCTATGTCAGCTCCAAATAAAGGGTGCATATGTTTCATTTAGCATGCCAATGGCCAAATATGTGTCCATTGGCATGAAAAAGTGTTGCAAAAATATTTTAAATAACTTTTTTTTTTCCCGTGGGATTATGATGTTTAACTGCAGCGCACACCCGCGCAAACGGGGTGCGCTGCCTAAAACTGAAAACTGAAGCTTATAAGCCCACAATTATGGGATTTATGTATTGCATGGAATGTCAATGGAGGGACTAGCAGACCAAAAACAATATGGCCTCCGTGTAGTGGTTGTCAAGGGGGGGAAGCTCTGTGTAAGATATGTAACTAAGCATTACTAGGCAATCCTATGTAAATGAGGGTTACAATACTGAATCACACTGCCACATAGGTAATGAGCACTTTCTGAGTAGTGTAAGAGTTACAGAAGGGGGAGGAACAGAGTAAGAGGTAGCTGACATCACGGGGGGGAATGATCGAAATAAATGTATCAGATTGGAGGGCAATGTAAGGTGACAGATGACAGACAGACATCAGGGAGAGAGGTGTGTCCCAACAGAACACTAGAAAAGTCAAGAAACAGAGGGTGCACACTATCCCTACACTCCAACTTTCTTGATATATGTGCATGCGCGCGCGTGTAAGGCAGGTTCAACATGTGGGAGCGTGTTGCAAACTGTTTACAATGGTTTGCGCGGGCATGCACATGTTTAAGGCTGTGTGCACGCGTTTTAACATGAATCAGCCAAGTTCACACCATGTAAGGATGTGTGCACGCGTGTAACACCGTGTAAGGATGTGTGCACGCGTTTAAGTAACTGTGAGCGTGCTTAAGCTGGTGTGCACATTGCTCCCCCTGAGGAAACAGAGAAGAAACAGGAAACAACCAAAATACAGGGAAACTGCCAGAGGATACTGCTGGAGTTAATTGCTGGAAACAATTGGAAGCAGGCAATTACACAGGCAGACTAGAAGCCCAACCCAGCACTTAAAACACTGCAAAGAGCAGTGCAGGCTGTTTCTCAGAAGAGATACTGCAAGAAAGTAAGCTATCAGAATTGAAAACTGAAAAAAGCTGAACTCAGAGCAGAAATGCTAGCGGCTGCCATAGCTGTTATAATCAGGCATAGGCGAATTGCTGAGGGTGGTGACAATGCAGATGCTGACAGACAACACAGAGTGAGGAGAAGGAGAAGAGTATACAGGCCCAGGGTCACCTACCATGGGTTACATGAGCTGGAGATAGTAGAGCTACAGAGAGGACAGAGACCTTCTGCAGCAAATTGTTGAGCTGTGCAGGCCACACCTCACACACAGAACCAACAGAGGGGAACCCATCCCAGTGAAAACCAAGGTATGTGTTGGCCTAAGAATACTAGCAACAGGTACCTTCCAGAGACCAACTGGTGATATGATGGGGATATCACAGGCATCAGCCTCCAGGGTACTGCACCAGTTCCTGGATGCCATGTCAGCACATGTCGGTGATCATGTATATTTCCCCAATGCCCGTGAGTTTGTGGCCAGCAATATGCGTCTCTTCTAGCAAATAGCGGGATACCCTGAGGTATTGGGTGCAACAGACTGCACGCACATACGCATCAAAGCACCAGCCGGTGAGCGGGGTAGAGCCTACATGAACCACAAGGGCTTCCCCTCCATCAACTGCCAGGTCGTGTGTGATGCCCAGGGCATAATAATGAATGTGTGTGCTGGCTGCCCTGGGAGCTACCTCGATTCCCACATCTGGCATCTGACACAGCTGTACCAATCATTTGCCAGTGGGGACTTCCCACATGGACACCTAGTGGGGGATGCAGGTTATGCACTTGAGCCGTGGCTGATGACACCCATCAGAAATGCACACACACCTGAACAGGAACGCCATAATGAGGCACACGCACAAACACGTAATGTCATAGAGTGTGTGTTTGGGCTGCTCAAGTCACGGTTCCAGTGTCTGGACACATCTGGTGGAGCCTTGCAGTACACACCAACTACATGTACCCAAATGATCATGATATGTGCTATGCTACATAATATGATCCTGCGGAAACAGCTGCAGCAGGACCAGCATAGGGCTGGGCCAAACATACCCCCACCATTGCCAAGGCCACCACAGGCAGAGGGTGACTCAGAGGAAGAACAACCTGACCTTGCCCCAGTAGGCAGAATGAGGCGTGCCCAGTATGCCCTGGCCTTGGCAAAGAGGCAACGCATAGCACATACACTTGGTCAGTAGGAACACTGGGACTGATACCTGCTCTGACTCACTCATATAGTAACAGGGATGCCTAACATGACACAACCTGCTTCCAAACATGTACAGGAGTGTAGTATGTGCATCCGACAGAGGCAGCCCTGCAGCACCACCTGAGGCATGAATGCCATGTGTCAAGTAATGTAACACCATGTACCATATGCACACCTGAGGACCCTGACTAACATCCACCCTCAACAATCACAAACCACAAAAACACAAACCCACATTCATAGGTACCACAAGGGATAGGAACCTAGATGTAATGCTACCCAATGCCAGAAGTATAAACAGCAAGATGTGTGCAGTGTAAACACACACAGTATAGAGGATGTAGATATCAGTGCTGTAATAGACAACTGGGTCAAAGCCCACACCAGCACCCTAACACTACCAGGTCACACCTCATACAGGGATGTACATGTGCAAAAACATGGAACAAGCTACAAAACGAGGGTGACTAGCAATAAATGTCATGGATAACCACACCCCCATGTTGGTACCACAACAAGAAGGAACATGGATTAGCCATGGTCAAATACCAATTGCTAAAACTGCCTACTACTAAATAGCTTGCTGCAGACCACTGTCCTAATAGCAGGAACTGCACCAGGCCTATGTTCATAGGTTCATACTAGGCTATCTGCCCTAGGGCATATATAAGCCTAGCCCAGAGTTTTGTGGCTTCCGCCACCCCTTCAGTTCTAAGGATAATATGCCCATTATTTTGCTGTGCCTCTGTCAAGCAGTGACACTGATGTTATCCCTGGGGTATACCTGTGATCTCCCATCCATTGGTCATGATTTCTCTCGAACAAAGCCAATGAGGTGCCCAGCCTCACATGTACCAGGATGATGTTCCACAGCATAGGGAGTCTCTGGGTGATGAATCTGTCCCTCCAGCACGCCCAATTAATAGCCATGTTGAGGTTTAAGTCTCTTGCGCTTGTAGCTCTGATGGATTTAGAGGTTTGGAGGTGAAGCATGTTCATTAATTCCGGGTAGGACATGGCCTAGTATGTCAGGCACAGTCCACCTCTGAGCAGACGGTAGGTGACTGAATAGAGCTGGGGTTCCTTCAGTCGGGCAGCATAAGACATACATTTGAGACCTTTTATCCTTCTGGTGAGGAATGTTTGGGGCCTGTCCAATTGCTGCAGGTGTCAGGTCAGATATATTCCGAATGGGGCATTGTACTCAATCATTGGTCTGATGAGTGATGAGTACAGGGGAACAATGACCTCCCTTGATCTAGATGTGAATCCCTGCATGATCAGGTGGAGAATGTAGAAGGTCTTCCTAACTACTTTGGCAACGTGAGTGTCAAACGAAAGGTTACTGTCAACCTGGGTGCCCAGATCCCTGATAACCTCTCCTGTGCTTAGAGGAGTAACACCTATATGGGAACTAGGGGTAACCTTGTTCTTCCCGAAGGGTATGACTATGCATTGTTTAGCGTTTAACTGTAGGCCATGGCTCTGGCACCAGTTATCCGTTTCTATGAGACCGGTCTGAAGGATGTCTCCATCAGATGGGTTTTCAACTATGGTTCCCAGTTAGCAGTCATCTGCAAACTTTGTCAGCCATAATCCTCCTGTGTTTGCTTGTACTACTGAAAAGTAGATGCCGAACAAAAGTGGGCCCAGGACTGAGACCTGTGGGACACCACTTGTGACAGGCTTGGAGTGTGACATGGCGCCAGCAACCTTGACCCTGTGGGTTCTGTCACTTACCAGTTTGTAACCCATCTTGTGACGTATGGGTCTACATTTAAACTGGTGAGTTTGTCAATGATACCTGAGTGGGGTATTGTATCAAAAGCCTTTGCCAGGTCAAGGTAGGCTGTTTGGACTGCCTTGCCCTTGTCAATGGCCTTGGTGACCGTTCTGAAAATGTCAACCAAGTTTAAAAGGCATGATCGCTCTTGACAAAGCCAAACTGGGTTGGATCCAAAGTCTGCAAGTCCCCTATGTCTTCATTTATGAGTTCCATTATGATCCTCTCGATAGCTTTGCAGACCAGGCTGGTCAAGCTGATGGGACGGTAGTGTCCGGGGTCGGTGGAGGCACCACCTTTGTGAAGTGGGGCCACCGTTGCCGTACGCCACTCCTTGGGTATGTATCCTGAGGTGAGGCTAAGATTAAACAGCTGCCCTAACTGCGGGTTTAATTCCTCATTGAGTTTGTGGAGCACACAACCGGGGACACCATCTGGTCCCATGGATGCTGTGTTACTCACCTTGGATAGAGCAGTTCTCACCTGAGCATTTGAGATGTTTGGGGGGCTACAATCCCCTGGTATAGATATCCCTCCCTTTGGGGGGGAGGGGGGGAGAAATCTGCACTGAACCTGTCAGCCAGTATGTTGGCAATGTCTGTAGGTTCAGTGATTTTTACATCATTATGAACTAATTCTGAGCATATCTGGGAGTCACCTCCCAGGTTTCCAACATAGCTAAAAAGGGCCTCATGATTGCCTTCTGAGTCCCTAGCGAGTTTTCTCTCAAAATGTGCCCTGGATGATTTTATGGGAGATCTGAGTTCTTTACTTATAATGAGCAGGGGTGTCTTCCCTTCTACGGATTTTGCCCTATCTTGTAGTAGCTCCTTCCTTCTGATGTAGAGCTTGTTTATGGCTGGGGTCCACCAGACTGCATGCATGCCTTTGGTACAAAGAGTCTCTGTTTTGTGTGGGATTGCCTGATCCATGCAGTCCTGGAGGTGCTGGTAGAAGGCATTTGTAAGTGATTCAGTGGCTTGGGTAATGGTTTCTGCTGGCTTGGGGGCCTTGGAAGAGACCACACCAGTCTTTAGAAGTGTGAAGTCAGCTTTTGAGAAGTTCTTCACGGTGGTCTTTTTTATCTGGGGTGGGGGCGGGATGTGGACTTCCAGTGAGATTAGTTTATGATTTGATCTCACCAATGATGGGTATACTTCTGGTGTTGAACATTGTGACCCCATGTACGTGACGATGTGATCTAGTATGTTGTCTCCTCTTGTGGGGATGGTGACTAGTTGTTCCATGGCATATGAGGTTATGAACTCTAGGAACCTTTGGGCTAGAGTGTTGGGGCTTGAGTAGTGATCCCAGTCTATATTTGGATAGTTGAAATCACCCAGTATAATGGTGTTTGGAGATACATTTATCCCCTCCAGTGTTTTCAGAAAAGCTGTGCAAGGTTCCTGAGTTTGAGAGGGTGGCCTGTAACCTGCTACAAACTGCTGAGCAGCCTTGCCTACAGTTAATTGCACCTGGATGACCTCCAATGCATCGTGTGTTGCCACCAACCTTGAGGTGAGGGTGTCCTTGATGATAATGGACACCCACCCTCCTTCCCTGGTGTCGTCTGGATTTTGGGGCCGGAACGCATGATATGAGGTAACACCTGATACTACCGGGGTGCTGTCAGGAGCCCTGAACCAGGTTACAGTCACAGCACAGACATCAATGTTCTCCATACTGAGAAGGGCTTCGAGTGCATGCATCTTGAGGTTGAGACGTCTGGCATTGAGCAGCATTACCCTTAGTTTATTTCCTTCTTTGTGTTCTAGGGTGGTAGGGTTAGAATCTGAGCCTTGCCTAAAAAAGGCACAATGGGGGTGGCAAGAGCCCTAGCCAAATTCTGGAAGCCCAGGGGTGACAGGTGCAAGCCATCCCCTGCAAATCAGCATGGCTTGTCCAGCATGTCATCCCAGACAGATGGACATTGGATCCCCTTTGAATGACACCATAGATTAAGCCAATTATTACAGCTGGTCATCTTGTCTCAGTATTGTGGCATCATTCTTGGTGAAGGTAGGATACTGCTCAAGGTCAGGGTCATACCTGCCTGGGCTACATAATCAGAGAGCTCCTCTATGTCTCTGTTCATGTAGTCCAGGGAGGTACATCTCAGGTCATTCACACCAGCATGGACAATGACTGAGTCATACTTGTACTTGCAGTTGAGTGACCCGAGTGCTTGCATTATGTCGTGGATTCCAGCGTCCAATAGGCAGCTTACTGTGACCTTCTCCTTACTCAATCTGGTGAGCGGGACATCAGTGTGTCTGACGATGGAGTCACCTATGACGGGTGTGTCTGGCATTGTGTTTGGCCTTAAGGGCTCTTAATGTTTGGCACAATGACTCTGTGGTCTATGTGTTGCATGTGCTGTGCCCTGTGGAGGCAGTTGTTTGGGTGTCTGCTTTGGTGGCCTCTGCTGTTATGGTAGATCTGTGATCAGAGGCTCCGAGTATGTCTTTGTGTGTTTATGTGTGTGATTTGAAGTTGTGATAGTGCTATGTGAGACTGGGTCTGTAGTGTGTGTGTGGTCACCTTCTCCTCCTCTCTGGTCCTGCCAGTCCTATGTTGAGAGAGCTCAGCCTCCAGTTTGGCCTTACAGTTGCATCTCTTGCATGCATTTGTGTTTTGTGGGAGAAGGACAGGGTTGTCTGTGTACATGAGTCAATTGTAACATTGCCTCAATATTCCCAGGTTCACCAGCTGAGCAGGAGAGGACACTAGCAACTGATCCCTTGACATGCTAGAAGGAATAGACAAAAAACTGTTGGAAGACAGGAAGATATCAAGTCCCCCAAACCACATTATATTGCTTGACTGACAATACCTACACATACACCATAGTTTCATAGTTTCATAGTTTACTACTAGGCTATCTGCCCTAGTGCATTTATAAGCCTAGCCATAGTGATGTGGCTATTGCCACCCCTTATAGTGGTAATAAGTGTACAGAATAGATTCTGAATATCATGCCTCTCACTTAGTAGTGACACATTATGACCCCCGTACATAAGTGAATACCTTGACTGTGCCTCTGTCTAGTAGTGACACAGGAGGACCCCTGGGTAAAACTACAATCCCACATCCAGTTGTCCAGACTTCTCTTGAAGAGAGTCAGTGAGGGACTCTGTCTAACATGAACTGGGATACTCTGCTAGAGTGTGAAAAGCCTCTGAGTTATGACTCTGTCCCTCCAGCATGTTCTATACATGTATGTGCTGAGGTTCAAATCTTCAGCTCCCATGGTTCTGGTGGAGTTGGATTGCTTGCAGTGGAGCATGTCCACCACATCCTGATTGGACATGGTCTTGTATGTCAGGCATACGTCACCTGTAAGTATGCGGTATGCCAATGAATAAATCTGGATTTCCTTTAGTCTGGAAGCATATGGCATGTATTATAGACCCCTGATCTCCTTGGTAAGGTACTTTTAGGGTCTCTCCAGCTGTTGCAAGTGCTGGGTGAGGTACATACCAAATGGGGCTTTGTATTCAATCATGGGCCTGATAAGGGAGAAGTATAGTGGTACAATGACCTCCTGTGATCTGGATGGAAAACCCTTCATGATAAGGTGGGCAAGATAGAAAGTCTTTCTAACCACTTTGGCAACATGGGTGTCAAACGAGATGTCACTATCTACATGTGTCCCCAGGTGTCTGATTTGTATCCTGTGCTCAGTGGGTTCCTGTCTATGTATTGATTTGTGGGTACTTTGTTCCTCCCAAAGGGGATGACTACACATCAGTTGCAGTCAGTTTCAGGCCATGATTCCGGCACCAGCTATCTGTCTTTGTGACGGCATTCTGTAGGATGTGTGTGCCGGCTGATGTATTCACTTATGGTGCCTAGGTTGCAGTCAGCTGCAAACTTTGTCAGCCACAACCCTCCTATGTTTGCTTTCACATCTGAAAAGTAAATGCCAAATAAGAGGGGTCCCAGGGCAGATCTTTGTGGGACACCAGCTGTGACTGGCTTTGAATCTGACAAGGCACCTGCAATGTCGACTTTATGGGTTCTGTTTCTTAGCCATTTTGCAAACTATCCTGTGACATATGATGTTATATTTCAGCTGTTGAGCTTGTCTATGATGTCTGTGTGGGGTATTGTGTCAAAGGCCCTAGCCAAGTGCAGGTAGGCTGTGTGGACCGTGTAGCCCTCATCAATGGCCCTACTAACAGTATCAAAATAGTCAACTAGGTGCAAAAGGCAGGATCTGCCCTGTACAAAGCTGAACTGGGTGGGATCAAGGGTCTGTAGGTCACCAATGTCTCTGTTTAAGAGCTCCATAATGACTCTTTCCATAGCTTTGCAGACAAGGCTGGTTAAGCTTGTGTGGTGTTAGTTCCCAGGGTCTGTGGAGGCATCTCCTTTGTGGAGCCGGACCACTGTTGCTGTACGCCAGTGTTCAGGTACATATCCTGTAGCAAGGCATTGGTTATATAGCATTTGTATATACGGGTTTAGCTCCTTCTGGAGTTCACATAGCATGCGACTCTGGATACCATCAGGTCCCATTGATGCTGTGTTCTTGTCTTTGCTGAGTGCGGCTCTCACATGGACATCTGAGATGACAGTGAGGTTACATTCATCTGTGATAACTATCTTCTGTTGGGGGTGAGGGAGGGGGAAAATTGCACTGAACCTGCCTGCCAGAATGTTGCCAATATCTGTCAGGTCACTGAAATATATGTTGTTGTGTACCAACTCAGAGCATATCTGAGGGTTCACACCCAGGTGTCTGACATAACTGAAGAAGGCAGTGTGGTTATCTTTATCGTCTTTGGTGTTTATGTCTCAAAGTTGACCTTGGATGTCTTTATGAGAGAATGTAGCTTTTTACTAGTGCTGCTCACAGCTGCCTTCCCTTTAGGAGATGTAACTCTGTCTTGCATTAGTATCCTTCATCTGTTATACAGTTTGATTATGGCTGGGGTCCACCAGACAGGCCACTTTCCTTTGGTGGAGAGGGTCATGTTATTATTTGTGATTGCATGGTCCATGCTATCTCGGAGATGTCCGTAGAAAGTGTCTGTGAAGGAGTCACCATTGTGTGTTGTGGTTTCCACTGGCCCAGTGGGCTTAACGGATACCATCTCAGTCCAAAGAAGTGTGAAGTCAACTTATGAGGTGTTTGTCACTATACTCTTTGTATTATACTAGCACTGACACAAGTGTAGACAATTTCCCAGATTCCATCAAACAAAACAGACATGCAAAATGTAACACTTCCACAAGAGGGTAAGCATACTGGATGTGATAATCAGAAATATGTGTACCGGATGTCAAGATGAGAAGTGTATCCCTCACTGGTAAGACCAGACCATGGAGTACTCACACTGTAGTTACACATCACGACCCCAGTCCCTGGCCAGACTACCACAGTGAAACACATGTATAAAGCATAGCTTGCACCCCTACAAACCAATGTGGAATCCAAGAAAAGCCCTGTGCAGGTCCAGAATATGGGACACACTGCAGAACATGTTATACAGACATACCATGAACACAGCCAAGATTGCTTTGAGTCTGCAATCACAAACAACAAGACACAATGCCATACACCCAGGCATCTGGCATTCTGGACACCATAAATTACTAAACCATTGAAGAGAATGAGGAAGCTACCACATGATAGATCAAACATGAAAAGTGAAGTAATCAGTGATCACTAGTATGGCAATAAAATGTGTCCATACATACAATCCACTAAGGCCAGGCAAAACAAGTATAATCTGTGAATCCAGTGGCAATGTGACACCTGTCCCATGTACACACACAACAACAACTCACCCCAATAAATACAAATGTATGTGATAGACGCAACCAGGTAGCCAAATCAGTACTGTCAAAAGTAGTCAGGAGGACAAGGTAACCACATACACCACAAACCCAGTCCCACATACACCTATGACTATAAACCAAACACATAAACACAAAAACATTCCCAGAGGCCCTAATTACAAACACACAACACCAACACAAGCCTCCAAAGCAGACACCCAATAAAACAAACCCCAGACATAGCACATGTAACACATAGTACACAAAGCTGGTGTGCCAAACAGTCACAGGACAGAAGGAGAAACAACATGCCTGGTACAGTTGTAATAGGTGACTCCATAGTGAGACATGCTGCTGTCCCAGGGATGGCTTGCACCTGTTACCCATGAGCGTCTGGATATTGCCTAAGGCTTTTGCAAACTACAGAGATTCTCCCATAGTCAAGGCCGAAAAGAGCAACCCACCACCATAGAACACAAAACTGGAAAGAAACAGAAGGGTAATGCTGATCGATGCCAGATGTGTAAACCTCAATATGCATGCTCCTGAGGCCCCCCCCCAGTATAGAGAACATTGATGTCTGTCCAGTGATACAAACCTGCTGCAAGCCTCGTGACAGCACACCAGCACTACCAGGTAATACCACATATCATGTGTTATGGCCACAAAACTTGTAACAAAACATAAAAGGAGGGTGAGTATCCATATTCAGCACAGACAGCCATACGTCCAGTTAACTGACAATGCTCATGTCATTGCAGTCCACCCATGTGCAACTAACTGTAGGCAAGACTGCTGTATAGTCTGTAGCATGCTACAGACCACACTCTCACACACAGGAACCCCACCCCACTGTCCTGAAGACAGTGGACAGTATGAATGTACCACCAAATACAAAACAAGGTACACACAAATTACCACATAGGTGGTAAACCATTATGTGTGGAAGGAGTAATCAGGGACCTAGTGACACAAGTGGACAGTCACCTGTTATGTGACAGCCACATCGCCAATTTATCTAGGAAGACTGTCTATATTGGACACTGTATCATGAAAGGATTCACATCTACGTCAACAAAGGTCATTGTGCCCCTATACTGTTCCCCTATCAGACCATATTGTAATACAATGCCTCATGTGGGATGTACATTACCTGGCACCTGCAGCAGTTAGAAAGACCTCAAATGTACCTCAGCAAGAGTCAGAAAGGGTCTCAAGTATATCTCATATGCTGCCTGGCTGTAGACACCACAGCCGAATGCAGTCACATACTGCCAACACAGAGGCATTGTATGTCTGTTGTACAAGTCCATGTCCAACAAAAAAAGTAATGGACATGCTCCACCCCAGAAAAATCAAAGCCATCAGAGCTGTGTGAGTCAGAGATGTCAACCTTAACACATAATCAAATAGGATGTGCTGGAGGGACAGATACCTAACCCTGAGTCTCTCCACACCCTGGAACAGAATACCACTACATGTTAGGCAGAGACCCTCACTGACACTCTTCAACAGGAAGTTAGCAAAATGGATGGATAATTGTAGGTGTACACTGGGGGTCTTTACTGTGTCATGTCCAGACAGAGGCACAGCTAAGTAAATCATAAGTGGCCATAATATTCACATAGAAAGGGGTGGCAAAAGCCACATGCACTGTGGCTAGGCTTACAAATGCCCTAGGGTGGATAGCCTAGTATGAACCTATGAACCTATTATGATACAAATTGTACAGGACACTAAGGATAACCCCAAGGCTGCTGCAACTGATGGTAGTAAGCGTGTTGTGAATTCCTGGATATGCTCTGGATCACACAAATATTACAAACATACCAAACACACACACGTATTGCCAACATACATCCTGACAGGTGCAGTGTAACCCCCCCCCCCTCACAATGCCAAATATCTTTCCCAGCAGACTGCTGCCTCCCTGACATTATGTCAGTCTTACCACAGGATATGTACCCAAAGAGCAGTGTACAACAACAGTGGGTGTTCTCAAGAAAGGTGTCGACTGAATGGATACTAAAAACAACCACCACAGAATCCTGAGAAGCTTGGTCTGCACAGCTATGGAAAGGAACAGCATGTACTGCAGACATAACGATATTGGGGATCTATTGACACCCGACCCTACCCAGTGTGGGTTTATGACGTGCAGACCCCGCCCATAAACATGTGTGACTCAGTTGAAACAGTGATTGAGGTCACTGATGAGGGCAATGTGGTCCACACAGTGTAGCTGGACCTTGCAAAGCCTTCCATACAATACCCTACGTGTTCAATATAGATATGCTCACCAGCTTATATATACACCCCAATGTCACTAGAGGGGTTGCAAACCAGACCAATGACAGAACTGACATGGCCAGACATGCTGCAGCCATGTCAGACTACAAACCACATATAACAGGTATCCCACAAAGCTTGGTCCTGGGACCTTCCCTGTCTGGTATATATGCCCCATAGGTACAGGCCAACATGTAAGGACTGTGCCTGAACATGTTTGCAGAGGACTACAAACCGCCTAACATATCTGACACTCCAGCTGATACAAGCATCCCACAAAAGGGCCACATAGAAACAGACAACCGGTGCCATAACCATGTCAGCATGTGAAATGGAGAAAACTGTATAGTCAACCTCTGTGGATATACAGTAAGTGACCACCAATTACCACATAGGTGTTAACCCACTACATACGTCACATGTAATGATGTACCTGGGTACACAAGGTGATAGATATCCTGCATAGGACAAACATGTGGCTGTAGTGTTAACAGAAACAATCCATATACCAACCTAATCATGAAGGTTATGACATCTAGATAACGGGAGGTCATTGTGGTTCTGCAGTTATCCTTCATCAGCATTACAAATGACCACAACAGCCCCTGTGGGGTGTACCTCAGCAGACACCTCCATCAACTGTAAAGTCCACAACAGTACCTCACCAGGAGTATCAAAGAGCTGGAACACATGTAATGTGTCGCCTGATTAAACAGAGTGCAACTCCACACACTGCCATGGTGGCCACCCAGACGCAAGCTGTGCCTGATGTAGAAAGCCATGTCCAAGCTGGAACCAATGAACATGCTGCACCTTGTACAATCTGAATGGCAGTGAGCTATGCACATGAGGGACCTGAACCCCAGCACTGACATACATAGGACAAGCTGTACTGCATTATCCATAACACAGAAGCCACCCCCACGCATGAGTAAACTACCAGTACATGTTATCCATAGAGTCACTCATTGATTCTCCTCAACAGGAATCTTAATGAGTGGATGGAAGATGGTAGGTTTACCCTGGGTATCAATGTTATGTCACAGGTAGACAGAGGCACAGTATACTAAACAAGACATATGTCATGGCAAACTACACTTACAATGTGTCGAAGGACAAACACACTCTCTGACTAGCATTAGAAATGGCCTAGGGCACATCAGTAGTGTTTGCCAATGTACACCTATGTTGTGGAATACACTACTGATGTTGGATGAGGCTGTTGTAAGTAGTTCATATCCGAACATAATGCAACATGGTCAGAAAGGTTCATAGGTTCATAGGTTTATACTAGGCTATCTGCCCTAAGGCAGTTATAAGCCCAGTCCAGAGTTTTGTGGCATAAGCCACCCCTTATATGGAAACAATACTGTGCCCATTAGTTTGTCGTGCCTCTGTCCAGCAGTGACACAGAGATGATCCCCGGGGTAAACCTATGATCTCCCATCCACAGGTAAAGATTCCCCTTGAACAGAGCCAGTGAGGTGCTCTGCCTCACATGGACCGGGATTGTATTCCACAGCATAGGGAGTCTCTGAGTGGTACATCTATCCCTCCAATATGTCCTACTTATATCCCTGCTAAGGTTTAAGTCACTTTCCCTAGTGGTTCTGGTGGATTTGGTGATTTTGAGGTGGAGCATGTCCATTACTTCCTGGTTGGACATGGCTTTGCATGTCAGGCACATGTCACCTCTGAGCAGATGGTATGTGACTGAATAGAGCTGGAGTGTCTTCAATCTGGCAGCATATGACAGATGTTGGAGACCCTTTATCCTTTTGGTGTGGGACTTTGGGGTCTCTCCAATTGCTGCAGATGTTGGGTGAGATACATCCAGAATGGGGCATTGTACTCGATCATTGGTCTGATAAGTGAAGAGTACAGGGGAACAATGACCTCACTAGATCTGGATGTGAATCCCTTCCTGATCAGGTGGGCAATGTAGAAGGTCTTTCTAGCCATGTTAGCAACGTGAGTGTCAGGAGAAAGGCCACTGTCAACCTGGGTCCCCAGGTCCATGATAACCTCCTCTGTGCTTACAGGATTGCCACCTATATGGTAGCTTGGGGTTACCTTGCTTTTCCGAAGGGTATGACTATACATGTTTTGGCATTTACCGTCAGGCCATGGCTCTGGCACCAGCTATCAGTGTCTGTGAGTCCCTTCTGAAGGATATCCGTGTCTGATGCACTGTCCAGTATGGCCCAGTTTGCAGTCATCTGCAAACCTTGTCAGCCAAAGTCCTCCCATGTTGGCCTGTACCTCTGAGAAGTAGATGATGAACAATAGGGGGCCAAGGACTGAGCCCTGTGGGACACCACTTGTGACCGGCTTGGAGTCTGACATAGCACCAGCAACTCTAACCCTGTAGGTCCTGTCCTTAAGCCAGTTTGCAACCCAACTTGTGACATATGGGTTTACATTTAGGTTGGTAGGTTTTTCTACAATACCCGAGTGGGGTATTGTGTCGAAAGCCTTTGCAAGGTCAAGGTAGGCTGTATGGACTGCCCTTCCCTCAGCAATGGCTTTAGTGACTGTTTTGAAGAAGTCAACCAAGTTCAAAAGGCATGATCTGCCCTTGACCAAGCCAAACTGGGGCGGATCCAATGTCTGCATGTCCCTTATATCTTTGTTTATGAGCTCCATTATGATCCTCTCCATAGCTTTGCAGACAAGACTTGTTAACCTTATGGGGTGGTAATTACCAGGGTCCATAGAGGCACCGCCTTTGTGCAGATGTGCACAACTGGACCCTAACCAGGCTGTTGTGCACACTATGGAAATGTAAAGCAGTGATAGGACTAAAGCCCAGGATACTGTCCACCACAGTGAAAGTACTGAACCACTACACTATACAGTACTACAGTGTTAGGTCAGTATGAACGGATGTTGACAATTGTATGCAAAGTATCCCATGCAAAACCTGCAGGCACAGTATAATCCCTGTTGTGTTCACACAAAAAGCATTTGGACAGTAACTACACAACATGGCACAGAACACACAACCATAAACTGGAGATATTTGTTGAAGGTCACACTCATCCACAAATGTGATGGGCTGCAGAGTTCAACATATGGAAAGCTCACACTGGGCATGCTCACACACTTAAATAAATGAGACATCTTTCACACAACATGCCATGGGAAGGCTGAACTGGGCATGCTCACACACTTAGTCCAAATGTTACTCTTAGCAACTGTGAAAACACACCAGAGGATGCTCATTCCCCTTTCTAGACACTGATCATGTCAGCACCCTATAAGTATATCAGGGGAAAGGAAATCTCCCAGTAATGTGAATAGTGCACTCTGCTAATGCGTCCATCTCTAGTGTCATAACATAGTTAGGTAGGGGTTTGAATCCAACAAGTGGCAAGTGTGTGTGAAGGGGGTAAGTGTGTATGAAAGGGACATCCCTTTTGGCAACTGTGTAAACACACCCGGGTTTTTTTTTTCCCCCTTTTTAACCCCAAAAAAAAAAGGGAAAAAATTTTTAAAAAAAACCCCCCCCTTTTCCCCGTTCCAAAAAATTTTTTTAAAAAGGGGGGGGGGGGGGGAAAAAAACCCCTTTTTCCCAAAAAAAAAAGGGCCCCCCCCCCAAAAAAAAAACCCCCTTTTTAAAAAAAAAAAAGGGGGCAAAAAATTTTTTTCCTTTTTTAAAAAAAAAATTTGGGGGGTTTAAAAAAGGGGGGGGGGGGGAAAAAAAACCCCCCCGGGAAAAAAAAAAAATTTTTTTTTTCCCCCTTTTTAACCCCAAAAAAAAGGAAAAAAATTTTAAAAAAAATTTTTCCTTTAAAACCCCTTTTGTTTAAATTTTTTGGGGTTTTTTTAAAAAAAGGGGGTTTTTAAAAAAAAAACCCCCCCGGGAAAAAAATTTCCAAAAAAACCCCCAAAAATTTTTTCCCCTTTTTTTTAAAAAAGGGGGTTTTCCCCCCCCCCCGGGGGGGTTTTTTAAAATTTAAAAATTTTTTTGGGGGGGGAAAAATTTTTTTGGGGCCCCTTTTAAAAAAACCCAAAACCCCTTTTCCCCCAAAAAAAAAAGGGGGGGGGGGCTTTTTTTGCTTGGGGGTTTTTTTTTAAAAAAATTTAAGGGTTTTTTTGGGGGGGGGGGTTTTTTTTGGGGGGAAAACCCCTTTTTTTTTGAAAAACCCCTTTTTCCCCTTTTAAAAGGGGGGGAAAAAATTTTTTGGAAAAAACCCCCCGGGGGTTTTTTTGGGGTTTTTTTTTTTTTAAAAAAAAAGGGGGGGGGGGGGGGGTTTAAAACCCCCTTTTCCCCTTTTCCCCCCAAAAAATTTTCCTTTTTAAAAAGTTTTTTTGGGGGGGGGGGAAAAAAAGGTTCTGCCCTTTGTTAATTGGGGGAAAGGGGGAAAAGCAATTTGTGAAAAATTTTGGGGGGGGAAAAAAAAACCCTTTTAAAAAAACCCCCAAAAATTTTTTTTATTCGGCCCTTTTTTTTCCCCCGGGTTTTTTTTTTTTTGCAGGCCCTTTTTTTGGGGAAACCCCCCCAAAAAAAATTTCCCCCCTTTTTTTGGGGGTTTTTCCCCTTTTTTTTTTTGGAAAGGGAAAATTAAGGGGGGTTTTTTTTTTTTTAAAAAAAAGGGGTTTTTTTTTTAAAGGGGGTTTTTTTAAAGGGTTTTTTTGGGGGGGGGGTTTTCTTTTTTGGGGGTGGAAATTTTAAAAATTTTGGAAAAAATTAAAAAAATTTTTTTTTTTAAAAAATTTGGGGAAAAAGGGGGGAAAAAAAATTTTTCCCCCCGGGTTTTTTCCCCCGGGCCCCCTTACCCCTTTTCCCCCCCTTTTTCCAAAATTTTTTTTCCAAGGGTTTTTTTTGCCTTTTTTAAAAAAAACCCCCTAAAAATAAATGTCCCCCCAATTTTCCCCCCTTTTAAAACCCCGGGGGTTTTTTTTTAAAAAAAAAAAAAATGGGGGCCCCTTTTTGGTTTTTTTCCCCCAGGTTTTTTTTTTTTGGGGGGGGGGCCCCTTTTTGGGCCGGTTTGGGGGGTTCCCCCCTTTTTTTTTTAAACCCCCCTTTTTTTGGGGGAAACCCTAGGGGGTTTTTTTTTTTAAAAATTTCATTTTTTTGGGGGGTCCCGTTTTTGGGGGTTTTTTTTCCCCCCTTGGGGGGGGAAGGGGGCTTTTTGGGGGGGGGAATTTTTAAAAAAAAATTTTTTTTTTTTTGAAAACCCCCAAATAAAAATTTTTTTTGGTTTTTTAAAAAAAATTTTCCCCCCGGCCAAAAAGGGGGTTTTTCCCCCCTTTTTTTTTTTTTTTTAAAAAAAAACCCCTTTTTTCCCCTTTTTGGGGGGGGGCCCTTTTTTAAAGGGCCCGGGGAAAAAGGGGAAAATTTTTTTTCCCAAATTTTTGGGCCCCCCCCTTTTGGGTTTTCCAAAAAAAAAAAGGGGGGCCCCCCCCTTTTGGGAAATTTTTCCCCGGGTTTTTTTTTTTAAAAAGGGGGGTTTTTTTGGCCCCGGGAAAAAGGGGAAAATTTTTTTAAAAAATTCCCCAAGGGGGAAAAGGGTTTGGGTTTTTTTTTTGGGGGGGGGCCCCCCCCCCCTTTTTTGGGGGGCAAAAAAATTTTTTTTTTGGGGGGGAAACAAACCAAAGGGTTTTAAAAAGGGGGGGAAAAAATTTTTAAAAGGGTTTTTTTTGGGCCCAACCCCAAAAAAGGGGAAAATTTTAAATTTTTAAAAAAAAACCCTTTCCCCAAGGCCCTTTCCCATTTTAAGGTTTAAAAAAAATTTTGGGGCCTTTTTTTTTTTCCGGGTTAAACCCCGGGGGCCGGCCCAAAATTTTTTTTTGGGGGGGGAAAGGGGTTTGGGGGGGGAATTTTGGTTTGGGGTTTTCCCCTTTTTGGGGGGAAAAGGGGGGCCCCCTTAAAAAAAAAAAAAAACCCCCCCCTTTTGGGAAACCCTTTAAATTTTTTTTTTTTAAAAAAAAAAAAACCCCCTTTTTTTTCCCCCTGTTTTTTTTGGGGGGTTTTTTAACCCCCCAAATTTTTTTATTTTTTTAATTTGGGGGTTTTTTAAATTTCCCCCCCCTTTTTTTTTTTTTTTTTTAAAAAAAAAAAAAACCCCCCCAAAAAGGGGGCCCTTTTTGGGGTTTTTTCCCCCTTTTTTTAAAAAGGTTTTTTTTGGGGGGTTTTTTTTAAAGGGGGGGTTTAAGGTTTTCCCCCCCCGGGGGGGGGTTTTGGTTTTTTTTCCCCCTTTAAAAAGGGGGGGGGAAATTTTTCCCTTTTTTTTGGGGGGGGGCCCTTTTTGGGGGGCCCCGGGGGGGGTTTTTGGGGGTTTTGCTTTGGGGGCAACCCCCCTGGGGGGGAAAAAAAAAAACCCCCGGGGGAAAAGCCCCCCAAGGGGGAAAGGGGTTTTTTTTTTTTTTTCCCCCCCCCAAAAAAAACCCTTTAAACCCCGGGGGTTTTAAAAAACCCAAAAATTGGGGTTTTCAATTTTTGGGGGGCCCCAAAAGGGGAAAAAAACTTTGGGCCCCCCTTTTTTTTTTCCCCGTTTTCCCCCTTTTAAAATTTTTTTTTTTCCCCCCCCCCCATTTTTTAAAAGGTTTCCGGGGCCCCCTTTTTTTTTTTTGGAAAAAAACCCCTTTTTTTTTTGCCTTTTCCTTTTTGGGTTTTTTAATTTTTTTTGGGGGGGGGGCCCCTTTTGGGGGGGGGGGGAAATTAGGGGGGTTTTTTTCCCCGAAAACCCCCGGGGGGGTTTTCCCCCCCGGGGGGCCCCCCCAAAAATTTTTTAAAAAAAAAAACCGAATTTTTGCCCTTTTTCAATTGGGGGTTTTTCCCCAAAAGGAAAGGGGGGTTTTTTTTTTTTAAAATTGGGGGGGGCCCCCCCCCGGGGAAAAAAAAAACCCCCAAAAAGGGGGGAAAAAACCCCCAAAAAAAAAAAAAAAACCCCTTTTTTCCCAAAAAGGCCCAAAAAAAAGGGGGTTTTTTAAAAAAAAAAAAGACCCAAAAAAAAACCCCCCTTTAAAAACCCTTTTTTTTTGAACCTTAAAACCCCCGGGGGGGGGGCCCCCCCAAAAAAAAAAAAAAAGTGGGGAAAACCAAAACCCAAAAAAAAAAGGTTTCCTTCCCCTTTTTAAAAAGGGGGGGGAAAAAAAAAACCCAAAAAAAATTTTTTTTAAAAAAAAGGGTTTTTTTTAAAAAAAAGGGGGGGTTTTTTTAAAAAAAAAGGGTTTGGGGGGGGCCCCCAAAATTTAAAATTTTTTGGGGGGGGCCCCGGGTTTTTTTTAAAAGGGGATTAAAACCCCCCTTTTTTAAAAAAAATTTTTTAAAAACAAAAAAGGGAAAAAGGGCCCCCCTTTAAACTTTTAAATTTGAACCCCCCTGGAAAAGGGGGTTTTTTTTTTTGGGGGGGGGGGGGGTTTTAAAATTTTTTCAAGCCCCCTTTAAAAAAATTTTGGGGTTTTTTTTTAAAAAAAAAGGGGGGGGGGGCAAAGGGGGTTTTTAAATTTTTTAAAAAAAAAAAAAAAATTTTTTTTTTTTGGAAAAACAACCCCCCAAAAACCCCCCAAAAAAAATTTTTTTTTGGGGGGGGGAAAAGGGGGGGTTGGGGGGGGGGTTTTGAGAAAAGGCCCCAAAACCCCGGGGTTTTTTCCCCCCAAAAAAAAGGGGGGCCCGGCCCCCCGGGGGGGGGGAAGGGGAAAAGGGAAAAGGGTTTTAAAACCCCCCCAAAAACCCCGGTTGGGTTGGGGGGGTTTTTTCAACCCCCAAACGGAAAAATTTTTTAAAAAAGGGGGGCCCAAAAAATTAAAAAGGGGGGGGCCCAAAAAAATGGGGGGCCCTTTTTAAAAACCCCCAGGAAGGGGAAAAACCCCCCCCGGGGGGAAAAAAAAAAAAAAAAACCAAAAAAACCCCCCTTTTTTGGTGGGGTTTTTGTTTTGTGGGGGCCAAAATAAAGGGGGGGCTGTGAAAAGTGCCTTTTGCCAACTGGGAGAACACACTACAGTGTGCACATCCCTCTTTCTAAACACAGATGATGTCAGCACCCTCTAAGTACAGCATTAGAAAGGATTTCTCCCATTAATGCAAATAGCACACTCTGCTAATGTGTTTGCCTCTAGTGTCATAACACAGTTAGGTAGGGGTTTGAATCTTGCAAATGGAAAGTATGTGTTTTACTGTAGGTGGGGTTAGTGTGTGTGCACAATGGTGGGGGTGGGATGTGGCTTTTGCCAAATGGGGCTATGCACTACAGGGTGCACATTTCCCTTAACAAACAGTGATGTTGACAGCACCCTATACAAACAAACAAAAAAGAGAAGGTGTTGGTACCAATCATGTAAGGTAACACTTCTTCAAGTAATGTCCACAAAACGAAGTAGGATAAATGAATAATCCTTTTACTCTATACAAACAACATGACAACAGACAACTGCCAGTACTCAGTATAGTGCTACATGCTACTGTAACACGCACATGTACCAGAATATACCTAGATAGTGTTTTGAAGCCTGAATGTGGCAAGTGTGTGGATGTGGGATGTTTCCGTGTGTGCATTCCATATGGAAAACATGTTTGATGTGGCAATCAGGGTACCACAGTACCTGATGCACATAACACTTTTAAACTAATGAGGTTGCCTGCACCCTGTGAGTACAGGTAGAGAGGAGGAAATCAGTAGTAATCCACATAGTGCACTTTTCAAATGTGTACCTGTCATGTATAGACAGCTACTCATGTAGGGTAAGAAATAATGGGAATGGCAGGTGAGCATGTGCATGTGTGACAGAACAGATACATATAGCTGAATCTACATAACAGCACATGATGCACATTCCCATAGTCAATGGTGGTATGTGATGGTGTGCAGCCACTTTGGTGGCAGTATGGGTGCAGATAACAATTCAGAATATCTATACAGTTACTGCCGCAGGAATGCTGGGATATAATACCACACCAGCGGAACAGTGAACAGTTACCAACATGTTACTACTAATACACATCTATAGGACACTCTGTGCATCGAAGTACCGCTTTACCTTTCCTGTTCAATGTTGTAGCATGCAGGAGGTACAGTGTCATCATATGCAATAGGGTAAGAAAAGTGCCGCCAGCCACTGGTAACAACTAATTGACATGTGTGTATGTGTGTTTGTGGAGGGGCAGCAGTACAGGACCAGTGTTGGTGGTGTGTGCATGCTCGTCTTAGGTGTTAAATTTCTGTACGTGTAAGCACGCACAGTCCCACATAATGGCTGCCATGCGTTGTGGTTTTGTGGACAGCCACAGATCTGAGTAACCTGTCAGGTCATCCAGACCGCGTGTCTGTGGGCACGAACACGGTACCTGTAATACCTGGTAGGTGCTACGGACCAACCGTACCAACTCCAGACTGCAATTGTCATCGGTGCGGGGGTGTTGACTGGACACAGTTCTGTTGGGACTGTCCAAAAGCCACGCACGCGGGTCTCCCCATGTCCTGGATGACAGCACAGACCCAGCATGCTGGGCTAAAGCCGCACTTGAGGGTGCGTGAGTGGCCTGTTGTCGCCCGGCCACTGCCAGCTGGTGCTGTTAGCCGGCATACGACCACGTCGACGTCGCAAATGCACACCATCGCCCCTGGCTCCAGCGGCCATCTGGTTGCGGGAGCAGCTGTTGTATGTCCCCGCACAACGTCTGTCAACGACATCTGTGAAGCTACGAATAGTATTCCGCAACGTCACGTTACGCCGTGACCCTCCCAACAACAAATTCAAACACATGTGAGTGGATGCAACCATACCAAACTGGAGGCTAGGCTCTTCACCAATACTGCCATAACCAGTCAGGTGGGAGAAGGAACCACACCTCAATTGCCACTTCCAGTCTCATAGACCTACCACGACAGCAAACTAACACATAATCACACAACAACATACTCGGAGGCAATTAGACTACAGATCTGCCTATGCAGCAGAGACCTCCAGCCGACACCCAAGCAACCACTACCAGAAACAAACACGCGCGGTAAACACATATCTCACAGCTAATGTGCTGAACACTCACAGCCCTTAACAGTAAACAACACACCTCATACAATTCCGCAATAGGTGCCTCTATCATCAGCACACCTCGGGACATCACGCTCACCAGGCTTACGAGGAGAGGGTCATTAGTAGCCTGTCGGGCAATTCACACCGCCACATAACACAAACACTGGCACCTACAGGCATGACTCCACTCAACGTCCATGCTGGTGGAATGACCTGACATACCTCCTGACTACATGACATGAGACAGAGCGCATTTCGAGCATGCAGGCCCATGACAGTATGACTGGACCTTGAGTAGCATCTTGTACCCTCACCAAGAATGATGCCACAAATATCAAGGCAAGATGATCCCTTTCAACAATTGAATGAAGTAATTGGTGTCATTCAAGGTGAGCTCTGCCTGTCATCTTAAGATATGCTGTACACACGATGCTTTTCATTAGGGACAGTTTGCACCCTGCCACCCCTGGCTTTGATTTTGGCAGAGGGCCTTGCTACACCCATAATACCTTTATTAGGCAAGGTCTATATGGCAAACCTCCACATCCATAATGTATCACAAAGGATGTGGAACTTATATACCAACACCAGAAGTCTGACCTCAGGATACACGACCAAAACTCTAGCATTATGGACATCGATATTCGTGCAGTAACAAAACCTGTTTCAGGTTTCAGGAGCACACCAGCATCCAAGAAGTTATACCTGTTACTATCTCTGTCGGCCCCAACACTTGACCAGACAACAAAGGAGGGGAGTATCAATATTCCATCGTGAGATTCCCACACCTCCACATTGGTGGCAAGTGCCATATGGTGCTTAAGCCATTGAGTACAGGCGACATAATTGGGGACCTGGGAACAAACTTGATAGCACTGTCATTTGTCAACCACATGGCCAACGGGATTGAAAGACACGTTATATAGCCCAGCTAATAATGAAGGGATCTACATGTACGGGTAGGGGAGGTCATTGTGCCTCTTTACTCATCCATCATCAGGCCCATAATTGAGTACAATGCACCTTGGGATGTAATCTAACCAGACACCTACAGCAAACTGGTAAAGCCCAACAGTACCTCATCAAGAGGATCAAAGGGCTCAAACAGATGCCATATGCTGCCCAGTTAAAGAAAAAATCCAGCTGGACTCCAGTGGCATACTGCCTGTTCAGAGGCAATCTGTGCCTGCCATATACAGCCATGTCCAGCCCAGAAGTAATGAACATGCTGCACCTCAGGCACCAAGTCCCATACAGCCACACCAGGAGACCTCGGAACCTTAGCACTGACATAAATAAGGACATGCTGGAGGGCATATTCCTAACCCAGAGGCTCTCTCACTCTGTAATGAACTCACAGTACAGGTTAGGGCAGAGTCCCCATTGACTCTCTTCCAGGAATCCGATGAGTGGATGGAGATCATAGTTGTACTCGGTATCACTTCATGTCACTGTTGGGACAGAGAGGCACAGTATACCAACTCCTCGGAAAGGGCATAGCAGCATAAATTCTAATTGGGTGGCAAAGGACAAACACGCTCTATCAGTTTATCAATGCCCTAGGGCAAATAGCTCCAGTATGAACCCATGAACCTATGTACTGCTATAGTACTTCGCCATGTTGCATGTGTGTGTGCTGTGGGGATGCACAGGTAATGGCCAGATATTTCGCACAGGCAACACATCTGAAACAGCATAAGTGTTCATCCCTACATAATTGCATGTGTGTTGCCATCCAACCCCGTGATGTGGACACATTACTACTCAGCCTGATATACATATCCCAACAACAATCTCACAAGCACAGTACACTACCTTGCTATGTGTACGGCTGTAATTACACAAATATTCACCAAGTTAGGGACTGTGATGCTATCCATGCAGCCCATCAATAGTGAGCCAACACACTGCTGGCTCCCTTTACAAAGCTACTCACAGACATCCCATTATAGTGCATGCACTGTGCATACATATTTCTCCAACACAGGATGTAATCCAAAATGGAGCATGATAAAGCCAGTTTCAGAAGTAGATACAAATTCTAAAACGCCAATCATAGAAAGTCGCAAGTGGAAAATCGCATATATAAGCCCCA
The DNA here is from genome assembly GCF_019279795.1 of Protopterus annectens. Classification (NCBI taxonomy): domain Eukaryota; kingdom Metazoa; phylum Chordata; order Ceratodontiformes; family Protopteridae; genus Protopterus; species Protopterus annectens. The sequence goes on along the minus strand of NC_056735.1, from coordinate 1,930,095,604 downwards.
TAGGTGGGAATACACAGCATAAACGACAGTAGAATCACACCCGCAGGCAGAAATGAGGGAGTAGGAGGACGCTGTTTTCGAAGCACAGCGTAGCTGAGGAGTCCAGATACATGGTCTGTATAACAGCACTATTTATTTCTATCACTTATATTTCCAATTTCACTTGCATACTGATGAACTTGTTGCAGCCATACCTGCAGACTTTTACTTGCTGCTTGCACATTCTATTACTTTTAAGCAATACACTGCAGTGTTCTGCTACATGCTACACTATAATATTTATTTACAACTACTAGGTGGGGTTACTAACCTGCATGGTGGCGCAGAAAGGCACCAGTCTGCAGTCATGTGTCTGTCGATTCATAGACCGGACACCTGCAGCTGTAATACAAAACAAATAATATTGGGATACACATCTCCATGGTATCAGCTAGTTGAATTCTTTACATACATAAGTAAAATGTAACTTACTCAGTAGTGGGGCGCTGGGCATATCCCGGCCTCCTGGATCCATTGGGTCAACTGGTCTTACGCCGCTCAGGTCTGCATGGTGGGGATGGACCTGCTCACCAGTGCGTGGAATCCCAGTAGCACTAGTAAGATCATGAGCCAACTGGTCCCATGCCTCCACCCTGTACGCTCCCCATGAGACCTGGCCCTGCATGAGTTGGGCCTCATGATGGTGAACTAGGAGCCAGACAATGTATCTGGACTCCTCAACACCCCACCGCTGTGCTCGAAAGCAACGTCCCTCCCCTACTCCACTCATTCTGCCTGCAGGTGTATTCAACAATCGTTTATGCTGTGTATTCCCGCCTATGGGGCTTATATATGCCGATTTTCCCGCACATTTCTATGATTGGCCGGTTTAGAATTGTATCTAATTCACAGAAACTGCTTTATCATGCTCCATTTTGGATTACATCCTATATATATGCTATTTCTGCATTTCTAAGTGTTGCTGTCATGGCTTAGTGGTTTAGTACTTTGACTCTAGTGCATGGTATCCTGGGTTCAAATCTGACTACTGCATTTTAATTTTTATGACTGTCTGGAAATGACTTCAGGACCTGTCAATCAAACATGCCAAAAGCACTTTTAAGCACTTAAAACCAAGTCTGCGCTCGTTTGCGTGGAGCTCACGCATGCGCACCGCCAGTTAGCTTGTAGGCTACAAACGGTGTGCGCTGGGTTACACCTTAATTGGCTAGTAATACACATGTTAAGCTAAGCACAGCTAGTTGCACACAGTTTGAGCCTGTTAAACCAGTGCTTAGCTCTGAGCAAGCAATTTGCAGTTTGTGAAACATTACTTAGCTACGGGCACTCTGTCTCACTGCAGTTTAACTATCAGTACATTTCTAACAATTTTTATTCTTGTATTACTTGGAAATATATGCTCCATTTCATTCCATTTTACAAAAGGAAATACTTTTACATTTGTACAATACTATCAGGAGCCTTTTTAGTGCTTATTTACAAAAAAAAAAAAAAAAAAAAGGTGATGTGTGGGCTCGAACCTTGCCTGCCTGCTCTCAAGCCGACAACTCTACCGCTCTGCTATTACTTCTTGGCTTACTTTGCATATTTAGTTCTTATATCCTTTTCCACTGATTGCTAACTGCAGTTGCGCTAGTAGCAGACCCGCGCACATGAGCGCACACAGTAGTTTACTTACTTAATAACTGTTTCAATGGTTCAATGGTGAGAGTGTGGAGAGGGTTAAAAGTACGAAATTCCTGGGTGTACACATATCAGAGGATCTCTTGTGGTGAGGAAACACCAGCCAACTGGTCAGGAAAGTGTACCAATGCCTTCACTTTTTAAGAAGGCTGAAAAAAGCTAAGTTTCCTCCTCATATTCTCTCCACCTTCTATAGAGGAGCAATAGAAAGCATTCTCACCTGCAACTTCACAGTGTGGTTTGGAAGTTGCAGTTACAGAAAGGAAGGCGCTACAAAGAGTGGTGAGGGTTGCAGAGAAGATAACAGGTTGCAGTCTTCCATCGATACAACATCATTATTCTGCAAGAAGCATCCAAAAGGCCAACAAAATAATACAGGACAATACACATCCTGTGCATGGACTGTTTAAGCATATGGCATCACACAGGAGATATTGTAGCATCCACTGTAGGACTATAAGTTTCAGTAACAGTTTCTACCATACAGTGATTAGACTTCTGAACTCAGGCACTAGTCCGAGGGGTCTGGTCCCATAATAAGCCAATTTTTATTTATTTGTGCAATATACATACTTACACATATTCCAAGTAAGTGCAATATTTATTTGTTATATCCATAGTCAGTATTATTTAACTCACTCAAGTGCAATATTAGACAATTAACTTAGGCATTTTAATCTGTAGTGTGTTTTCTATTACTTTAAATATGGTAGTTTAACTCAGGGGAGGCTATTCTTTTTGTTTATGAGTGCTGGTTAATGTGTCTACTCTTTCTTGCATGTATTAGGAGCAGTATTATATTTGTTAGTTATGTTTATTTGTCTTCTTGTATACATTGTTTCACTTTCCTTTATAATCTCAGAATTGAGCTGATGCATGAAATTTTATTTAGGCTACATGTGTGTAGTTGTAAATGACAATAAAGTTTACTATGACTTTGACTCTGACTAAATTCTGTTATCTCTACCCTGGCTTCCAATAAGAATGAATAAATTTTAGAGACTTTTTACCCCGGATTCACAAACCCTCCATGTAAGACTAAATAAGTCTTACTTAGAGGCTGCAGTTGAATGGTATGATGTTAGCGTCCCATGAATATTCATGAGGGCATGCTGACCCAACTACAAGTCTAACACGGACCGTGCAGGAAAGCAGGGGGCATGTCCGACTGCCAAGCAGTCTAAATGTCCACGCCCCTGCAAGTGCCCGAAATGCAAAATGTAAACACACAAGAGCGAGTCTGCTCAAATGTCCATGTACCCAACAGCACACTCCCTGAAATTGTAAACCCCCAGTACAGTTATAAAAAGTAAAACATTCATTTTATTTTTTCTAATTCCCAAAATAGCTGCCCGTATTTGCGCGTGTGTGCATGGGTGTGCCCATTGCTTAGCTGCAGTTAGCAATCCCGACATGGAAGAGCATAAGAAGGAATGTTTATTCAAATTATGCCAAATAGCAATAGCGGAATGGTAGGGCATTCGCACAAAGAGGAGGCATTCACGGTTCGTGTCCCACCATTCCCCTTCCTATTTATGTTCTAAAGTAGTATATGAAATAATTCCTGACATATATGATTAAACTTTTACTAAAAACCATTGAAATGGCCTATGTATCAGTGAACAAAATATATATTTATAAAGAATCCTGACATATAATTGCCCGCAGTTAAGCAGCGCTTTACCCAGCGCAATATAGTTGCCCGCAGTTAAGCAGCGCTTTACCCAGCGCAATAGAGTTGCCCATAGTTAAATGGCACTTTAACCAGCGCCAGACCTCTCAACCAGTTGGGGACAAATTTCAACAGAATCAGGGACAAGTCAAGAAAAAATCAGGGACAAACAGGGACACTTTTAAAATATTAGTGCTATTAACTTGAAACATTGACAGAATTAGAGCATATGGATTAATACACATTATCTGAAGTAAAAGAAGTTTATAACTCTTAATTATTGTCATTATTCATTGAGTGTAATTCACCAGCTTTCCTGCAAAAGTCACTAGTTAAAGGAAGGATTAAGAGGGACAGAGTTAAAATTTGAGTCAAAATCAGGGACGTCCCTGAAAATCAGGGACAGTTGAGAGGTATGCCTAGCGCAATAGAGTTGCCTATAGCTAAATAGCACTTTACCCAGCACAATAGAGTTGTCCATAGTTAAATAGTGCTTTACCCAGCACAATAGAGTTGCCCATAGCTAAACAGCACTTTACCCAGTGCAATCAGTTTGCGCGGAGGTGCGCGCCACGCCAACCAGCGCACAGTAGGGCAACGTGGAGCAACGTTGAGCAAAGTTGCTTAAACACAGCCACACCCCCTAGCCTGTCTGGACAGTACTAAAATAAAATTAATGACAAGGGTTGAACCCATGACTCTGTGCACCATAATCAAAGTACTGAACCACTAAGCTATGACAGCTTAGGATAAACAGCCACTGTCAACATACATATACTTATAAATGGGAGAATAACCATTACTAAGCAGGCCTGCAGTCAGCCGAGAATTTTCAAAAATGGCCAATCACAAAAAAGTGTGGGAAATGCGGCATATTTAAGCCCCATAGTCAGGAATTCTCACCATAACTGATTGTAGCTCCCATCTGTAGTTAGAATGGCTGGTGCTGGAGAGGGTACACGCTTCCGAGTGCAATGTTTGGGCATCGAGGAGTTGAAATACATGGTTTGGCTCCTTGTCCACCATCATGAGTCAAGACTCCTCCAAGGCCAGTTCCAAGGAATGGAGTACAAGGCAGAGGCTTGGAACCGGTTAGCTCATGACCTCACCAGTTTCACAGGCGTTCCTCTGACTGGTGAGCAGATCCGTCACCACCATGCAGACATGAAGAGATGGAAGCAGGACCTACTGAACCAATGGATACAGGAGGCCCGTGGGATGCAAGATGCCCCACAACTGAGTAGGTAGCTATGGAATGCAGTATGTAAGAAATGATAATTGATTCTGTATAATGGATAGGTATGTTTCCATATCCCTTCATTTACTTCACAGCTGCAGGTGACCGTGCTGCAAATCAGCAAGCCTATGTAGACAGGCTGCTAAGGCTGCACCACCAGGCAGGTTAGTGATTATTCTGCATGTATTGTTATATAAAATAGGGGAGAGAGCCTGAAAGAAAGTGTTGTAGTCCAATAATACAGCCATAACATGCCCTGAATAAGTCCTCTGCATGTACTCTTATATAAAATAAGCCAGAGAGCCAGAAAAAGAGTGCAGTAACCTATTACAAAAGGTAAAATATGACTGGAATAATATCTCTGCAGGTACTGTCATATAAAATAAGCGAGTGAGCCTGAAAAAGAGTGTTCAAACCTATTAATAAAGGTATAACATGTCTTGAATATGTCTTCCATATGCACTGTAATATCAAATAAAGGAGAGAGCCTGTGGAAAAGTGTGTAATGTAATTAATAAAGGTATAAAACTTGGAGTGTGTTTGTGTCACTTACTTTGAAATGTTGTTGTACCCTTGCATTATACAAATAGTACTGTTTTAATAAGTGCTGGCAACCCACAGTTGGGCAGTCCCATCTAAAGTGGGTGAGGGAAGTACTAGTAGCTGTGAAGCATATATACAGTCCTCAACAGTCAGTTACTGGCTGGCATGCATAAGTAAATCTGGCACACGAGTAGCTTGTTAATTTGTTCCCCAGAAATGTGAGTGTGCTACAAGAAATGCAGGGTTCTGTACAAATTGAACTGAAAATGTCACGTGAACACATCCAGATATGTAGTTAAAGAAATATAAATAAAACCAAGAAATATGTAGCAGTAACATTTGCATCTTGGACAGTTAGTATGTCAAATATAGGTCAGGTATATAATGAACTAGCCAAACCCATTACACAACCTAATGCATGTTGGCAAGTGTAATAATACATGTAGGGGATATACACCTGCAGTCACTAGGAATGTAGTGTAGACTACAAGTACTTATAAGATGTTAATTGAGGTTTCTTTCTACACCCTACTGTATGTGCATAAACCATGCAATTCCACACCTCAATGGGTATGTGTAATCTCAAACATTTGTTGGCACATATGTCCTATTGTTCTATAAATATCTGCATTCACTCTGATGCATGTGCCCTGTTCAAACACCACAATCATGGTGGCCTGTTGCTACCAATCATCCCTGCATGCTGTTGGAATGTCCACTGTTGTTCAATATATGCATGTGTTATGCTTGCTGTTCAACTGTTGGAACCTTGGTGTGTTGGTACTGGGAATATTACTGCATGCTGTTACAACTAATTTGGAATGCTGTTGTTTATGTTGTAATTAAACACACCTAATCTCAGAATGTATGGGAAGGCTGGTCCCAGTGGACCCACCTGTCCTTCCTCAGCTGGCGAGTGCACCTGGCACCAGCAGGTCCGGTGCCTAGCCCAGGCTCCCCTCCTCCATTGGTCCTGTGCCACATTCAGGTGAAAGCGCTGCAGGGGATGGGGCTCATCCCCTCCATGCAAGCGTGGGCGGAGAAGGACCAGCTGTCACCCTGCAAAGGGTCCGGGTTGTGGTGTGTAGGGAGATCCAGCATTCAGTTGCTGATCCCATATGCCAGCTCGAGGCGAGAGTGGCGCATCTCATGGGTGAGCCTACCCATCCTACACAGCCCCAGCACAGCCACCCTCAGGGCTGTGAAGGTGCAGTGGTGACTGCCCATGTGTGGGAATCTCAGTTCCACTGTTGCCATCTCTGGGCTCATGGGCTTGCGATTTCCAAACATCCGTCCCAGTCAATTGTGTTCACCCACCCCATGTGTCATACACAGCCCTTGTATGTGTCTTGTTTGTCTTGTCTGTTTACCTCCCAAACCTACCTCCCCAAACACACCTACATCCTCTACCTCACTTTCCACTCTCACTAAAAAAAAAGGGCAATCTGTACCCACAACAAAATTATGCCCCATACATAGCTGCCCATTTTGCATACATGTCCGCTGGACATGTAAACTGATAATTATAATTGGCAGTACAACATACTTTGTTGTCCTCACCCCTCTCACAGGGGTGGAAGGTCTCAAATGTCACTCCAAATTTATTGCGTATGCACAGCTGTTGCTGGTAAAGAAATGGGCAGCTATGGATCTTCCCTACACCTGTCCTGCACATCCCGAGCTTGTTTTCCTACTGTCTTTCCCTATTTGTGCCCCCTTTTTCACCACTTTCCTATCTCCCCAGTTTCTTTTCTTTCAAAGAAATTAGCGCGGGGTTTAGCAGGAGTAAGCACTTTTAAGCAGTAGTAAGCGGGTTTAAGCGATTGTACGCATGTGTGTGCTTACCTAAGCATCACTAAGCATCACGCAAACCCTCACAAACCTGCTTTCAACTGCTTAAAAGTGCCTTAGACACTCTATGTCAGGGCCCATGTTCTGCTCAGCAGTAAAAGAAAACACCTCTGCCAGTCTCGAACCCCAGACCAGTGACACAATACACTGCATGAATTACCACTAAGCCACAGTAGATATACAATAACCTGTTGCTCAAATAAATATATCATGCATTTCAATGACTGAATGTAAAGGAAAAATAGAAAGGCCATAACACAAAGCTTGTTTTGTGGATCTTTACAAGCAATTGTTGTGAAACGCATTACATGAGTGTGATATGAGAAGCAGCCATTCTAGCAGCAAATAAAGTTACAGAGGCACTTTACAACCCCCACACAGTATCAAAGCAGGACAAACAGTGGCAAATCTGATTAGGGCAGAGGCCATACTACCTAACTGTGACTACTTTACCGGGATGTCCCTGATTGTGAAACATATTTAAGCTGTGTCCCTCTGAATCCCTCTGAAAAGTACTGAGGTCAGTCAGAAAGGTGGGGTATTACACAATGATTACTGATAATAATAACAGTAGACACCGCTTGTACTTCAAAAAAGGAGTACGAATCCATATGCACTGCTTCACACAAGTCTAGACTTTTACTGTCTCTATTATGTGTAAGGTGTACTTCACATTTAACTACCTATCCCTGACTCCATGCAAAGATGTATCTGAGTGTTTCATAGGCCTGGCAGAGGCACAAACACACAGGCATAGCAGCTATCCTGCTGTTACACACTCTGCAAATAGCTGTGGTAGGACTTCCAGAAGCATACCCTTATGTAGGAGTACAACACAGAAATACCAAAGGATGTAGCCATGTACTGGTAGCAACTGACTGTAACAATGCCATTGTACTAGTGATGAAAATGCCTGTGGGTTGCACAGACAAAGAATAACAGTGTAACATTTGACTACCATCTGGATAGGTTCACAGTTGGGAACTATGCAGACAGGCCACCTGCCTTGATAAACCAACAGGTACACACCAATCCTTTAAGTTCAGTAAGATAACATTCACACAATAATACAAAATGCTTTCTGTATGTCAGCAACCCCACACACACACACTTTGAATATACTTGTGTGTTTAGGGTCTTACAAGGATGTAGGTAGGCATACACAGTACTGGAATTGTCCAGTTGTCCTGTGAACCATGTGCTAATGTCAACAATAAAACCACAAACCCTGCAGAAGTGAGTACATTAATATTCACAGTATAACAGTTCACAAACAGTTCATGTGCCAAAAGAATACTTCTCAATAACTACATTTGTATGGCAGTTAATTATATGAGTAGAAAAGAAACTACATAGTCACATAAATGTTGTGTAAGCATTTGTAGGGGTGAGTTAAACTCTACACTGATAGCTCTGTACTGCAAGTGGCAACAGTCAGGCCTGAGTACAACATGTACATCACTGTCTACACCTCTAACTTCAGATATAAGAAGTATACCAACCTTCTGACTTACACAACAGTGTCCACAGCAAACAAGCATGGGTCTCTCTCTGGAAATCTGAAAGGGCTACGCCTACATACCTTAGCAATTTATAGCATTGGGTTGCTATGACAGTGAGTACTGCAATTACCACACAGCAGGCTGTATGCATTTACCAAAAGGTGGACACAAATGGGTGCAGAGGGCATCACATGCACATGCCCAGATACCCATAAAAGCAGATTGTACTTGCTATCCCCACATGCAATCATTACATTGAATGTGTCAGCAACTACTGACAAACTTTATTACTTAATAAACCTTACTTAAGTAAATATTATATTTACTCCTGTAAAACCGAAATATATTAATTAAGAAAAAAACTTAATTAATAACCAATAATAACAAATAAGTAAAAACTTTACTTAATAAATAAAACAAAACCTTGAAAAGCATACACAGATGGACCTGACAGTGAGTAACAGGTATGTAACAGATTTGTAGTTACTGGCAAGTAGTAGATGTTTATGAATAGTACCGTACATACTCATAAACATGCATAAGTGGCAGCAGTAGGTATGTATGCAGTGATGCCATGCATAACTACTGCCATGGACAAATTAGTGTGTAGCTGTGTGCAGTAGGTCATAAATGTGACATATGTATCTCAGCATTATATGTCAAACATCTGAACGTGTTATCTATGGTCTGTACAGTACTGCGTATAATGGCATTTTGGGGGAGTAGTGCAAACACCTATATAAACTTGGATGTGACAGAGTATGACATGCATGATAGTGACGTAATTTGCAGTTGAGCATTGGCAACTGCTGTACCAGGCTAGTATAGTAATGTTAGCATTTGCAGCTATATATACTCCCTGTACTATTACTGTATGCACACATGTGAAAACTGTCCATGTTGTAGCAAGGCCCAACAGGTCATCCATGAGGTGTACGGACTTACAACACTGTGGACCCTGTGTGTGTATGGCACACGCATATGGAGAGATATGTATGTGTCTGATAAATTAGCATCTGAACATGTGCATAGAGCAAGGGACATACTGCAACTGTTTGTGAAGGGTGGGCAATTATATGTTGTTGCAGGTTGTTATGTGCATTTTCATATGTAGGTGCTAGTGTATGGCAAACAAGACAGCATACAGTGCTGGCATATGACATGTGGAATTTAAACACCATGGGTATGATTCCTCAGGTTTTAGTCTTCCAGATAGGGGGTCCTGCTAAAGGTACATGGGCTGAGACTACCTTCCATGCATTCTGCAAAGGACTGTGCAATATCATTACATAACTGCATCCCTCTTAACCTTTGCATAATTGATATTCCCACCATGAAAGGTGGACTGTATATGTGCCTATATGTATATCTATATGTACACCAATGGATGTTCATATGTACGCCCAAGATCAATGATGTAAATGTATTGCCATCCCTCTTGTTAAAAACCCTGTACCCATGAACTACCACATAGGTGGTAGTCTACTCAACACTGAAAGTGTGATGAGAGACTATGGGACAAAGGTGGACAGTAGTGTCCCTATTGATAATCACAGTGCCACACTAGTCATGTAAACTGAGTACGGTCCACATGTCATCAGAAAAGGTGTGTCATCCGTGGAATAAGAGATCAGTGTTCCACTGTACTCATTAGTCATAACACCCATCATAGAGTACATTGGCCCTGTCGGTATGTACCTCAGAAGACATCCACAGCGACAGTAGACGCCAGACACATACCTCACAAAGAGCATTACCAGACTCAAACAGATGCCCTATGCAGACTGTCTTACAAAACAACAGCTACACTGTGTCATATATACCGTCTACCCAGAGGCAACCTCTGCCTAACATACAAAGCTATGCCAAACCACAGGTGTTGGACATGCTCCATATATACAGATTAAACTCCATACAAGCTACACACTGTAGTGATCTAAACCCTGTAATGTGAAAAAGTGGAATATGCTGGAGTGGTACATTATCATCTCAGACACATACCATACTCTGGAACTAACCACCTATCAATAGCAAATGAAGGTCCTCATTAGCAGTTGTCATGAATAATCATGATGAGTGGGTGTGAGATAGGAAACACAACGTGAGATTCACCACTGTGGCTCTGCATGACAGGGGCACATGAACCTACATTACATGGGTGTGGAAGGGCAGGGTACCATATGGCTAGGCTTCCATAGGCCCTACGGATAATAGCCTATTAGCTACCTAGGACCCGATGCACACACTCATGTACTTGTTGCATTACTTGCTATGTGAGGTTGCCTTGGTGTGACGGTGAATGTGTAGGCAAATGTGTCAAAGTTGTGTATATGTGTGATAGCCTAATGGGAAACTGTGTATATCATGGTATGTAGTGTTGTAGCTCAAATCCCAGCAAAGGATACGTATGCTATTGCTAGGCAGGAAAAGCAGTAAGGCATACGGTGTGACGTAGTCTCATGGTGTTGAATGGAGTGTGCCATTGTAGGCTTAAGCAGTACATGTATGCTTATTGATTGGTAACACTAGTGAATACAAATCCTGTATGAACAGTAGCACTACCTGAAGCTGTAGGCCTAAACAGCACAGTATGATTTATTTCCACATTGCTTGGACACACTGTTTTGTTTGTTACCTGTAGTCCTCACACATTACAAACCTCAGGCATGAGGTTTTGTAGGTGCTGACACCCAGTACTGTATGTTACACAGGTAAAACTGATCTGGGTTGCCATACCTTTGTGTACTGTAGGTATGTCTGATGTGTGTGTGGGTATGCCTGTAACATGGCCTTGGTGGTATGTGTGTCACAGGATATATGTGCATATCTAGCAACATGTGTAGTGTATTACAGCAGTATGCCACATATAGTGATGAATGTGCACAGTTGTTACTGAGGGGTTTGCTATCAACAAGTAGCGTGGTGTACTGATAGTACTTAAACTGTATTTAACATTCATTTCAATGGATGACAAATGTCTGCATGCATTAGCTTCATGCACACCCCCTGTGGCTAGGTGGTGCATTGTGTCACATAGAGTGTGCCATGTACTGTTGTATAGTCTTACATACTGGTTCCACTTTGTTGCTGTGCAGAACATGTTTTGGAATATAGTATGTGCCAGACACTGTCAGGCAGTTGTGGGCTGAGCAGTCCTATGTGGTATTAAAGGTGTGTATCTACTGACAGCCAATAGTTTGCTATATATGGCATTTCATTGATGTCTGTACTTTAGCATGATAAGTGTGCCACATGACTTGCTCACAATTACTGTTTTATTGTCTTACAGGAATATATCTCACAACAAGAAGCCTATCTATTCCCCTGAGGAGGAGGTCATATTTGATGCCCTGGTACAACATTACAACCTGCTGTTCTCCAGATCTATCTAGGACCAGCATGGACGCACTGCACTGTGGCAGGATGTTGTGCATTTGGTGAATGATGTAGGCATGCATAACCGGACTTATGAGCAGGTATGCCATCACTGCAGTGATTTAATCAGACATGTCCGGCAGCATGCCTCCGATGTCCACAGACAACAGCTTGCCACAGGTGGTGGTGCATCAACACTCCCCCTCACCAGAGTGGAAGAGCTGCTCCTCAGCGTGGTGGCTCCTGGCCAACCAGTACAACAGACTCGCATCATCATGAAGGCTGGATTCACACAGCACGTAGATACAGAGCGTGCAGGTAACATGGCATATCTGTAGACTACTGTTAGATCAATTGTTAGAATATGCATTTACCACATGTGTACTATGTATTCAGAAGATGTGGAGCCTGATGTCATGTAATACTGATAATTTGGAACATAATTTGTATGCCTGTGACTGTCACATCTTGTACTACTGTGGAATTGCAAACACACAGTAGCAATGCCATAGTTGTTGACACTGACAAACTGTCTTATATCCTTGTAGGTCCCTCTGGTGTGATAGCAAGACAGCAGACCCATGCTGGTGAGTGTTCTACATTTAATATAGCATATAACATGTGCATGTCATAGGAGAGTTGTAGGCCATATACACATCTAAAACACCTACACATAACGCATGCTCTGCATGTTCTCTGTGGGACTACGCACATCCCAGTAACATGAGTATCCACCTCAAACACATGCAATACACAGAACATCCCAACCAATTGTGGTACACTGTAGGGGACAATGTATAGGCAGAGTCAGTACACATGCACACAACATACACCACTTTGGCATATGCAGTTAGTGTTAATTTGATGCACATGGCATACGTAGACACCTGCTGTAAGGTCATACTCCAGCATCCCAAATGTCAACAACACAGCACACATACTATACCTGGGGGTAGAGGACTATCATGGGCTGTGACACGCTTCAACACACAACACATTCATGTGAGGCAATGCTCCCTATTGAACACCTTACATACCCATGTAACAACTGGCTGTGAAATGGTTAATGTAGCCAAAGTGGTGCAGGTCAGATACAGCAAGATAGTTGCCAGTGTGACATACATTAGTGGCCTTGAGTGACCACATGATGCTGCCTGGTGATGGCTCATGGTACTACACTACATCCAGTTACAGTAACTACAGTACTACACATAGCATTCATTGCTATACACCTGACAGTTGTGTGCATCCGGCCATGGTATGTATACCTAGGAGTGGTGGTGCACAGGACATTGGAAATCATTCCAGACTTGCATAGCAATGTTGTGTCCATGTACACGTTGTGTTCCAAGTTGAGGCAAATTATTGAACAACACACATGCATCAAAGACATGTATACTGTTATCAACAAAGACTCTTCACACTCGCACTGCATGCTGTTGAGCAACACACATCATGCATGCTGACACATGTGATAGGACCCTTTGGCTTCTGATACTGTACTGCACCATCAACCACTAATGGATATGTTCCGTATTGCTGTTGGTGCGTGTGTGTTTGTGTCAACTTGACTGAGTAGTGTATGTGTTCATGTGTGCATGTGTTCATGTGTGCATGTGTTCATGTGTGAATGTGTGCATGTGTTCATGTGTGCATGTGTTCATATGTGCATGTGAGCAGGTGTTCATGTGTGCATGTGCGCTAACATCCTGTACAGATTGTGAAGTGTGTTTCCTGTCTTCCTGTCACAGGTGTTGAGGTATTGGATGAGTGCAGCAGGGAACCTGCGGTCACTGCCACAAATAGTGGGCATGATGACACATGTGTAGTGGCACAGGCAGGTTTGTCAGGGTCTGTCGTTGATCCACCAATCGACAGTACACAGCTGTCTACCCCATCTATGTGCACATTCATACTGCCGATACATCTCTCAACACCAATGGCCTTAGCGGAGGAACAGCATACAGTAGGCATCGACCAGAATAGCGTGGTATCTGTGGCACATGCAACCCCACACAGCAGCCATACCCAGACACCTGGAATGGTACCACATAGGCATATGTCCAGGGGTGCTCGTGGGAGCACTGCTGGTCATAATGTCCCTGGCAGATGTGCCCCCACAGGTCTCACAACCTCAGCTATGTTCCGGTCTGTAATGCAGGCACAGGCACATATGGAATGGTACACCAAGCAGGGACTAAGGGCACAGAGGGCTCAAAACACCGCTATCAATGACAGTATCCGTGACCTTGCCGGTGCCATCCGTAATTACACTGAGGTCTTTGATAGACGTTGGGGGGAAACACTAGATGTTCTCCACAATGTAATGTCCATGTGCCAGGACAGTGCAGGATGGCTGAGATGTCTACGTGGACGTATGCCAGCAACATCATCAGCTGGCACTCTTCGCATATGACACATAAGTCCCAGCCCCTCCTGTAGTAGCTCTACCAGCCCCAGCAATGTTGGAGCTGGGCTGTCAATAGACCGTCCCAGACCACTCACGCACATGGCTCTGGCCAGTCCCAGCAGGGACATGGGTCCAGTCGACATCCCTCTGCCTGTGATGATAGTGTACCCAGTCTGGCTTGGCACCCGATACTGCGGGCACCCCTGGCAGGCACAGGTACTGTGTCCATGGCTGGAAACAGTGATCTGTACAGCCTGGCAGGTACAGTCCTGGCTGTCCCACATCACTCGTATGTGGCAGCCACAGTGGAACTGTGTGCATGCAGACACACACACATAAACCAAACACCTAGGGCTAACACATACACATACACATTACACCAACATTGACCCATACTGTACTGTTGTCTCTCACACACACGCACACACACACACACACACACACACACACACACACACACACATACACACACACACACACACACATACACACACACACACACACACACACACACACACACACACACACATACATGTCGATTGTATGGGTTATTGTCGGCTCTGGCAAACCAATAACACACCCTGTGCATATGATGAAATTGTGCCACCTCCTGTCATCTGTGACAGTGATGCAGGAACAGGCTTACATGGTGCTGATGCACAGGGTGACCTAATAGCAGTGTAGCAATGTTAGCAGGTTGTCAACAGCAAGGTGTACTGATATCGCTAGGTATATCTGAGCAGGCATGATGCATTAAAGCTATGATTATCAATGTAGTATTGTTTACACCGTGTTAATTCCAATACTGTATTGTCTGCCCATGTGCCACTTGGCTGATGTGTGCGGTACTGGCAGCATGTGTTGGTGAGTGGATGGTACGTGGTGATAGCGTGTATGCAGCAGATGTGCAGGTGTACCTTTGTGAACATGGTGGAGTTGCACCATCTGCATGTATGTGCATAGTGGACACATGGGAAGGGTGATATGCCCTGTATTACACAGTGTTAACACTTCATATTTCCTATTGGTGGCTAGTATGCATTTTACTACACATATGTTACGACTTGGGTACACATGTGTGTATGACATGGTTTGACACTATGCTATGGGTGATACTGTTTATATCGGGTCATTGTTTTGCATACTGGTAGTATACATAACCTCAACAGCCTGACTCTTACCCAATCACAGTTGATGTCTTGACAATGACACACAGATGTAGGATACACAGTAGCATTTGAGTCATTCCGGTACTATATTCTATACCAGTAACTAGTGGTATTGGGCCGCCACCCATTCCTGGGACCACTGTTGCTTGGCATGTAGCCATCCCAGGTACAAAGGCAAACACACTAGGATATTTCCATCCAGATCTGGTAAATGCATACAGTGGCCTACAAGCAATGTGCATTCTCCAGATGAGACAGTTATCCTCCACAAGGGTGTCATACAGACAGATACCTGTTGACCAACACATGCTGTAAAGCTATAAGCCAACTATAGCATAGTCATCCACATTTACAATACATAGTATCCTGACAGTACCACATTGTTGGTAGCCAACAACATGTGGCAGGGGTACTGATGTGTACATACAGCCACATGTTATGGCATCTGTCCTTTGGTATTCACATTTCCAAAGGTATGCTGATGTCTCTCAGTGCATCACATAAGCATGGAAGGGGTCTGTATACATATCCAATGGAGGTGTTATACACTCTGTAATGAATGGCCATTATTGACAGACTGTGTTGTGTTTGGAACATGTCTGACATATACTTGCAGCCGAATGAACCTCACTCACACTTATTCTATAGAAACTGTCATGGGTGTGTGAGACACAGGATGACCTAGGGCCACAGATCACTACAGTGGCGTGGCCTTGACACATTCGTACATATGTGACCCAAGGTCTGAGAAGCAGCAGCACAGACTGTCAATGGTAACACAGATGTATTTGTGTAGAAAGCAGGCTTCACAATCTATGAACTTATTGAGGTCACAGTTGTACATAAGGCATGAATTTGTCGCTACACAGATAACTATTGAGGTCACGTGGTACATATATGTATGTGCCACACAGATACCGAAGTGCGTAATGCACATAGTATTGTTTTTACTGATATGTCATACAGTTATAAAAGTAAAAACCTGCCAAACCCATTAACCAATAGTGTCACACACACACACACACACACTCAGCAATTGCAGAATTCAACCCCCACCTAAGTATGTTATGATATTAGAGAGATCTGCATTAACATGACGTATGTGCTTTATCAAGTTTTATTTTCACTGCTGTATTTCTGGGATACTGACATCATCAGGACATGGCCAAGAGGAGATTACCTCTTTGAATGTAAGCCACAGGCCCAAAAAGTAATTTTCTCAAAGGAAATCACACACCCCTACCCCACCCCTCATTAAACAAAGCAATTGCAGAATTCATACCCTACCTAACTATGTTATGATACAGAGATTAAAATCACTTTAATAAATAAACATCTTAATAAACCTTACTTAAATAAATATTATATTTACTCCTGTAAAACCGAAATATATTAATTAAGAAAAAAACTTAATTAATAACCAATAATAACAAATAAGTAAAAACTTTACTTAATAAATAAAACAAAACCTTGAAAAGCATACACAGATGGACCTGACAGTGAGTAACAGGTATGTAACAGATTTGTAGTTACTGGCAAGTAGTAGATGTTTATGAATAGTACCGTACATACACATAAACATGCATAAGTGGCAGCAGTAGGTATGTATGCAGTGATGCCATGCATAACTACTGCCATGGACAAATTAGTGTGTAGCTGTGTGCAGTAGGACATAAATGTGACATATGTATCTCAGCATTATATGTCAAACATCTGAACGTGTTATCTATGGTCTGTACAGTACTGCGTATAATGGCATTTTGGGGGAGTAGTGCAAACACCTATATAAACTTGGATGTGCCAGAGTATGACATGCATGATAGTGACATAATTTGCAGTTAAGCATTGGCAACTGCTGTACCAGGCTAGTATAGTAATGTTAGCATTTGCAGCTATATATACTCCCTGTACTATTACTGTATGCACACATGTGAGAACTGTCCATGTTGTAGCAAGGCCCAACAGGTCATCCATGAGGTGTTCGGACTTACAACACTGTGGACCCTGTGTGTGTATGGCACATGCATATGGAGAGATATGTATGTGTCTGATAAATTAGCATCTGAACATGTGCATAGAGCAAGGGACATACTGCAACTGTTTGTGAAGGGTGGGCAATTATATGTTGTTGCAGGTTGTTATGTGCATTTTCATATGTAGGTGCTAGTGTATGGCAAACAAGACAGCATACAGTGCTGGCATATGACATGTGGAATTTAAACACCATGGGTATGATTCCTCAGGTTTTAGTCTTCCAGATAGGGGGCCCTGCTAAAGGTATATGGGCTGAGACTACCTTCCATGCATTCTGCACAGGACTGTGCAATATCATTACATAACTGCATCCCTCTCAACCTTTGCATAATTGATATTCCCACCATGAAAGGTGGACTGTATATGTGCCTTTATGTATATCTATATGTACACCAATGGATGTTCATATGTACGCCCAAGCTCAATGATGTAAATGTATTCCATCCCTCTTGTTAAAAACCCTGTACCCATGAACTACCACATAGGTGGTAGTCTACTCAACACTGAAAGTGTGATGAGAGACTATGGGACAAAGGTGGACAGTAGTGTCCCTATTGATAATCACAGTGCCACACTAGTCGTGTAAACTGAGTACGGTCCACATGTCATCAGAAAAGGTTTGTCATCCATGGAATAAGAGGTCAGTGTTCCACTCTACTCATTAGTCATAACACCCATCATAGAGTACATTGGCCCTGTCAGTGTGTACCTCAGAAGACATCCACAGCAACAGTAGACACCAGACACATACCTCACAAAGAGCATTACCAGACTCAAACAGATGCCCTATGCAGACTGTCTTACAAAACAACAGCTACACTGTGTCATATATACCGTCTACCCAGAGGCAACCTCTGCCTAACATACAAAGCTATGCCAAACCACAGGTGTTGGACATGCTCCATATATTTACAGATTAAACTCCATACAAGCTACACACTGTACTGATCTAAACCCTGTAACGTGAAAAAGTGGAATATGCTGGAGTGGTACATTATCATCTCAGACACATACCATACTCTGGAACTAACCACCTATCAATAGCAATTGAAGGTCCTCATTAGCAGTTGTCATGAATAATCATGATGAGTGGGTGTGAGATAGGAAACACAACCCGAGAGTCACCACTGTGGCTCTGCATGACAGGGGCACATGAACCTACATTACATAGGTGTGGAAGGGCAGGGTACCATATGGCTAGGCTTCCATAGGCCCTACGGATAATAGCCTATTAGCTACCTAGGACCCGATGCACACACTCATGTGCTTGTTGCATTACTTGCTATGTGAGGTTGCCTTGGTGTGACGGTGAATGTGTAGGCAAATGTGTCAAAGTTGTGTATATGTGTGATAGCCTAATGGGAAACTGTGTATATCATGGTATGTAGTGTTGTAGCTCAAATCCCAGCAAAGGATACGTATGCTATTGCTAGGCAGGAAAAGCAGTAAGGCATATGGTGTGACGTAGTCTCATGGTGTTGAACGGAGTGTGCCATTGTAGGCTTAAGCAGTACATGTATGCTTATTGATTGGTAACACTAGTGAATACAAATCCTGTATGAACAGTAGCACTACCTGAAGCTGTAGGCCTAAACAGCACAGTATGGTTTATATCCACATTGCTTGGACACACTGTTTTGTTTGTTACCTGTAGTCCTCACACATTACAAACCTCAGGCATGAGGTTTTGTAGGTGCTGACACCCAGTACTGTATGTTACACAGGTAAAACTGATCTGGGTTGCCATACCTTTGTGTACTGTAGGTATGTCTGATGTGTATGTGGGTATGCCTGTAACATGGCCTTGGTGGTATATGTGTCACAGGATATATGTGAATATCTAGCAACATGTGTAGTGTATTACAGCAGTATGCCACCTATAGTGATGAATGTGCACAGTTGTTACTGAGGGGTTTGCTATCAACGAGTAGCGTGGTGTACTGGTAGTACTTAAACTGTATTTAACATTCATTTCAATGGATGACAAATGTCTGCATGCATTAGCTTCATACACACCCCCTGTGGCTAGGTGGTGCATTGTGTCACATAGAGTGTGCCATGTACTGTTGTATAGTCTTACATACTGGTTCCACTTTGTTGCTGTGCAGAACATGTTTTGGAATATAGTATGTGCCAGACACTGTCAGGCAGTTGTGGGCTGAGCAGTCCTATGTGGTATTAAAAGTGTGTATCTACTGACAGCCAATAGTTTGCTATATATGGCATTGATGTCTGTACTTTAGCATGATAAGTGTGCCACATGACTTGCTCACAATTACTGTTTTATTGTCTTACAGGAATATGTCTCACAACAGGAAGCCTATCTATTCCCCTGAGGAGGAGGTCATATTTGATGCCCTGGTACAACATTACAACCTGCTGTTCTCCAGATCTATCTAGAACCAGCATGGACGCCCTGCACTGTGGCAGGATGTTGTGCATTGTGTGAATGATGTAGGCATGCATAACCGGACTTATGAGCAGGTATGCCATCACTGCAGTGATTTAATCAGACATGTCCGGCAGCATGCCTCCGATGTCCACAGACAACAGCTTGCCACAGGTGGTGGTGCATCAACACTCCCCCCTCACCAGAGTGGAAGATCTGCTCTTCAGCGTGGTGGCTCCTGGCCAACCAGTACAACAGACTTACATCATCATGAAGGCCGGATTCACCCAGCACGTAGATACAGAGCATGCAGGTAACATGGCATATCTGTAGACTACCGTTAGATCAATTGTTAGAATATGCATTTACCAGATGTGTACTAAGTATTCAGAAGATGTGGAGCCTGGTGTCATGTAATACTGATAATTTGGAACATAATTTGTATGCCTGTGACTGTCACATCTTGTACTACTGTGGAATTACAAACACACAGTAGCAATGCCATAGTTGTTGACACTGACAAACTGTCTCATATCCTTGTAGGTCCCTCTGGTGTGATAGCAAGACAGCAGGCCCATGCTGGTGAGTGTTCTACATTTAATATAGCATATAACATGTGCATGTCATAGGAGAGTTGTAGGCCATATACACATGTAAAACACCTACACATAACGCATGCTCTGCATGTTCTCTGTGGGACTATGCACATCCCAGTAACATGAGTATCCACCTCAAACACATGCAATACACAGAGCATCCCAACCAATTGTGGTACACTGTAGGGGACAATGTATAGGCAGTGTCAATACACATGCACACAACATACACCACTTTGGCATATGCAGTTAGTGTTAATTTGATACACATGGCATACATAGACACCTGCTGTAAGGTCATACTCCAGCATCCCAAATGTCAACAACACAGCACATATACTATACCTGGGGGTAGAGGACTATCATGGGGCGGTGTGACACGCTTCAACACACAACACATTCATGTGAGGCAATGCTCCCTATTGAACACCTTACATACCCATGTAGCAACTGGCTGTGAAATGGTTAATGTAGCCAAAGTGGTGCAGGTCAGGTACAGCAAGATAATTGCCAGTGTGACATACATTAGTGGCCTTGAGTGACCACATGATGCTGCCTGATTATGGCTCATGGTACTACACTACATCCAGTTACAGTAACTACAGTACTACACATAGCATTCATTGCTATGCACCTGACAGTTGTGTGCATCCGGCCATGGTATGTATACCTAGGAGTGGTGGTGCACAGGACATTGGAAAGCATTCCAGACTTGCATAGCAATGTTGTGTCCATGTACACGTTGTGTTCCAAGTTGAGGCAAATCACTGAACAACACACATGCATCAAAGACATGTATACTGTTATCAACAAAGACTCTTCACACTCGCACTGCATGCTGTTGAGCAACACACATCATGCATGCTGACACATGTGATAGGACCCTTTGGCTTGTGATACTGTACTGCACCATCAACCACTAATGGATATGTTCCGTATTGCTGTTGATGCATGTGTGTTTGTGTCAACTTGACTGAGTAGTGTATGTGTGCATGTGTGCATGTGTTCATGTGTGCATGTGTTCATGTGTGAATGTGTGCATGTGTTCATGTGTGCATGTGTTCATATGTGCATGTGAGCAGGTGTTCATGTGTGCATGTGCGCTAACATCCTGTACAGATTGTGAAGTGTGTTTCCTGTCTTCCTGTCACAGGTGCTGAGGTATTGGATGAGTGCAGCAGGGAACCTGCGGTCACTGCCACAAATAGTGGGCATGATGACACATGTGTAGTGGCACAGGCAGGTTTGTCAGGGTCTGTCGTTGGTCCACCAATCGACAGTACACAGCTGTCTACCCCATCAATGCGCACATTCATACTGCCGATACATCCCTCAACACCAATGGCCTTAGCAGAGGAACAGCATACAGTAGGCATCGACCAGAATAGCGTGGTATCTGTGGCACATGCAACCCCACACAGCAGCCATACCCAGACACCTGGAATGGTACCACATAGGCATATGTCCAGGGGTGCTCGTGGGAGCACTGCTGGTCATAATGTCCCTGGCAGATGTGCCCCCACAGGTCTCACAACCTCAGCTATGTTCCGGTCTGTAATGCAGGCACAGGCACATATGGAACGGTACACCAAGCAGGGACTAAGGGCACAGAGGGCTCACAGCACCGCTATCAATGACAGTATCCGTGACCTTGCCAGTGCCATCTGTAATTACACTGAGGTCATTGATAGACGTTGGGGGGAAACACTAGATGTTCTCCACAATGTAATGTCCATGTGCCAAGACAGTGCAGGATGGCTGAGACGTCGATATGGACGTATGCCAGCAACATCATCAGCTGGCACTCTTCGCATATGACACACAAGTCCCAGCCGCTCCTGTAGTAGCTCTACCAGCCCCAGCAATGTTGGAGCTGGGCTGTCAATAGACCGTCCTAGACGACCACGTGCACATGGCTCTGGCCAGTCCCAGCAGGGACATGGGTCCAGTCGACATCCCTCTGCCTGTGATGATAGTACCCAGTCTGGCTTGGTACCCGATACTCTCCGTGGCACCCCTGGCAGGCACAGGTACTGTGTCCATGGCTGGAGACAGTGATCTGTACAGCCTGGCAGGTACAGTCCGTGGCTGTCCCACAATCACCCGTATGTGGCAGCCACAAGGTGGAACTGTGTGCATGCAGACACACACACATAAACCAAACACCTAGGGCTAACACATACACATACACATTACACCAACATTGACCCATACTGTACTGTTGTCTCTCACACACACACGCACACACACACACACACACACACACACACACACACACACACACACACACACACACACACACACACACACATATACATGTCGATTGGATGGGTTATTGTCGGGCTCTGGCAAACCAATAACACACCCTGTGCATATGATGAAACTGTGCCACCTCCTGTCATCTGTGACAGTGATGCAGGAACAGGCTTACATGGTGCTGATGCACAAGGTGACCTAATAGCAGTGTAGCAATGTTAGCAGGTTGTCAACAGCAAGGTGTACTGATATCGTTGTAGGTATATCTGAGCAGGCATGATGCATTAAAGCTATGATTATCAATGTAGTATTGTTTACACCGGTGTTAATTCCAATACTGTATTGTCTGCCCATGTGCCACTTGGCTGATGTGTGCGGTACTGGCAGCATGTGTTGGTGAGTGGATGGTACGTGTGCGATGTGTGCAGCACAGATGTGCAGGTGTACATTTGTGAACATGGTGGAGGTGCACCATCTGCATGTATGTGCATAGTGGACACATGGGAAGGGTGATATGCCCTGTATTACACAGTGTTAACACTTCATATTTCCTATTGGTGGCTAGTATGCATTTTACTACACATATGTTACGACTTGGGTACACGTGTGTATGACATGGTTTGACACTATGCTATGGGTGATACTGTTTATATCGGCCATTGTTTTGCATACTGGTAGTATACATAACCTCAACAGCCTGACTTTACCCAATCATTAGTTGATGTCTTGACAACTGACACACAGATGTAGGATACACAGTAGCATTTGAGTCATTCCGGTACTATATTCTATACCAGTAACCAGTGGTATTGGCCGCCACCCATTCCTGGGACCACTGCTGTTTGGCATGTAGCCATCCCAGGTACAAGCAAACACACTAGGGATATCTCCATCCAGATCTGGTAATGCATACAGTGGCCTACAATGCATTCTCCAGATGAGACAGTTATCCTCCAAAAGGGTGTCATACAGACAGATACCTGTTGACCAACACATGCTGTAAAGCTATAAGCCAACTATAGCATAGTCATCCACATTTACAATACATAGTATCCTGACAGTACCACATTGTTGGCAGCCAACAACATGTGGCAGGGGTACCGATGTGTACATACAGCCACATGTTATGTCATCTGTCCTTTGGTATTCATATTTCCAAAGGTATGCTGATGTCCCTCAGTGCATCACATAAGCATGAAGGGGTCTGTATACATATCCACGGAGGTGTTATACACCTGTAATGAATGGCCATTATTGACAGACTGTGTTGTGTTTGAACATGTCTGACATATACCCCAGGCATGAACCCTCACTCACACTATTCTATAGAAACTGTCATGGGTGTGTGTGAGACACAGATGACCTAGGCCACAGATCACTACAGTGGTTGGCCTTGACACATTCATACATATGTGACCTAAGGTCTGAGAAGCAGCAGCACAGACTGTCAATGGTAACATATGTATTTGTGTAGAAAGCAGGCTTCACACCTATGAACTCATTGAGGTCACATGTACATATATGAATTTGTCACACAGATAACTATTGAGGTCATGTGTACATATATGTATGTGCCACACAGATACCGGAAGTGCGCAATGCACATAGTATTGTTTTACTGATATGTCATACAGTTATAAAAGCAAAACCCACAACCCATTAACCAACAGTGTCACACACACACACACACACTCAGCAATTGCAGAATTCAACCCCCTACCTAAGTATGTTATGATATTAGAGAGATCTGCATTAACATGACGTGCTATGTGCTTTACTGGAAGTTTTTATTTTCACTGCTGTATTTCTGGGATACTGACATCATCAGACATGCCAAAGAGGAGATTACCTCTTTGAATGTGTTTTCACAGGCTCAAAAAAGGGCACTCTTCTCAAAGGAAATCACACACCCCCACCCCCACACAAACAAAGCAATTGCAGAATTCATACCCCTACCTAACTATGTTATGATACTACAGAGATATGCATTAACATGACACGCTCTATGCTTTACTATGTGTTTTCATTTCTCCTGCTATATTTCTAGGATGCGGACATCATCAGACTTGCCAAAGAAGAATTTATCTCTTTTCATATGTTTTCCTAGTCTCCAAAAAGGGCACTCTTGTCACAAGAAATCACACACACCAATTGCAGGATTCAAACCCCTACCTAACTATGTTATGATACTACAGAGATACACATCAACACGATGCACTATATGCTTTAGTGGGTGTTTTTATTTCTCCTGCTATATTTCTAGAATGCTGACATCATCAGACTTGCCAAAGAAGAATCTACCTCTTTTCATGTGTTTTCCTAGTCTCCAGAAAGGGCACTCCTCTCACACACCCCTCACACAAACACAGAGCAATTGCAGTATTCAAACCCTACCTAACTATGTTATGATACTACAGAGGTACGCATTAACACGACGTGCTATATGTTTGACTGGGTGTTTTATTTTCTCCTGCTATATTTGTAGGATGCTGACATCATCAGACTGGACATGGTAATGTGTGTGCACTTTTTTTTTATGCAATCCTAGGAATGAACCATGTGGGTCAGCAGGTGTTAACAGCTTGAACAGGACTCCACAATTCTTAGCTTGTGTGATCTCTCTGTGGACAAATTTCCATTCCTTCATATGACAATACATATTTATGCACAGGTTGTTGAATTTGTGGATACAACATGTGTCTGTGATGTTGATAAAGGGCTACTCAGAGTCTATGTGGGACGTGTGTAGCTCCCTTCAGTGATGTATGTCCTGGGTGGCTGCCTTGCAAACAGTCTAGCAGGTTTGGGAACCATGATCTGCCTATGATCATACCACAGTTGGTAGGACTGTGTGTTTGTCATCTTCCAATAGCTCTGTTTATGACTTTAATCATGATGGACTCAATGGCCTTGCAGATCAGACGTCATAGGCTTATAGAACTATAGTTCCCATGGTCTGTTGTACACCAACACTTGTAGGGTGTGCCATATGTTGCTGTAACACATTCAACAGTTTCAGATCCTGTAGAGAGGGTGTGGCTCAACAGACTGTTCAGGTGCAGGCTCTGTTTGTTCTGTAGTTCACTTATGACACATATCGGGAAACAATGTTATCCAATTGATGCCATGTTTTCAGCTTTGGAAGGAACTGTTTACCCATTCTACATGTGATATCTCCTGGTATGATGGTAGGGACATTTGTCAGTGGGAGGTGGGTATGTATGCATGGGCCTGATTGACAGGATGTCGGCATTGTCAGTCAGGTACAGTTGACCCTGACTCAGGACATATATGTGTGTACAGTGCTGTGTATGACATAGCTGAAGGAAGTGTCATGGTTCTGTCTGGACTCCTTCGCAGATAATCTTTAAAAACACAAACATACCTGAGCACTAAACCCCTGTTATACTCTTTTACGCGCTTAATACCCTACTGATCCCTTTTGGTCAGTCAACAGAGAGTATGTCATCATTAATATCCTGGCATGCCCAACGGTTGGTTTCACGTGTACTCTCCAGTCCAGCTGGTGACTATGGGACTTTTGAGGCAATGTCACAACTGCCTTATGTACACAGACAACCCTCCCCTCCTCCCAACAAACTCAGATTTATGTGGGAGATGCAACTATATAGACAAACGGGAGGCTGAGCTCTTCCGACCCATGACCGGCACAGTCTATCAGCTGGTGAAGGTAACCACACACACCACAACTCCGTCGCACATAGACCTATAGTGCTCAGCAAACAAGCTACATTACCACGCAAATACATACTCGGAGGCTCTACATAATATCTGCCTAAGCAGCAGAGACCTCCTAAGCAGACACCCAGACAACTGCTAGCCCACGACATTACCCATATATCACATAGTTCACAAAGTCAGTGTGCCACACAGTCACTGCCCTTTGGACTTAAAACACACCTAATACACTTGTAATAGATGACTCTATTGTCAGACACACTGACATCATACTCACCAGGCTGAACAAGGAGAAGGACACTTTGAGCTGTCTGTCGGGTGGCAGGTTCTGCCACATTAAATATGCACTCAGGTCACTCCAAAGCAAGTACAAATATGGCTCCATCATTGTCCATGCTGGTGTGAATTACCTCAGACATTCCTCCCTGGACTACATGATAAGGGACATAGAGGAGCTCTCTGATCGCATAACCCAGGCCAGTATGACCCTGACCTTGTGTAGCATCTTACCCTCACCAAGAATGATGGCACAGTATACAGACAAGCTGATCAATTGTAACAGTTGGCTAACATATTGGTGTCATTCAAAGGGGATCCAGTGTCTGTCAGCCTGGGATGACATGCTCGACATGCCACTTAGCTTCGCTATTGACAGCTTGCACTTGTCACCCCTGGACTTTTGAATACTGGCTAAGGCTGTTGCCACTCCTACAGTGCCTTTTTTGAGCAAGGCTCAAATGACAAACCCACCTCCATGGACAATACAAGGTAAAAGAAAGTACGGGTAATGCTGCTCAACACCAGATGTCTAGACCCCAGAATGCATGCACTCAAGACTCTCCTCAGTATGGTGAATGTCGATATCTGTGCAGTAACAGACACCTGGTTCAGGCTCCCAAATGCACACCAGTACTACCAGGTTATACTTCATACCATGCTTTTCGGCCACAAGACTCGGACCGACCAACAAATTTAGGGGGAGTATCCGTATACATCACAGATACACACACCTCCAGGTTAGTAGCACTGCTGGAAGCATCAGAGACCATACATGTGCAACTAACAGTGAGCAAAACTGCCTTTCAGTTTGTAGCCTGCTACAGACCACCCTCCTGAACTCAGGAACCCCACTAAGCTTTCCTGGGAACACTGGAGGATATGATGGTCTCTACAAACACCATTATATGGGGTGACTTCAACTACAGAAACATTGACTGGGAATACTACTCAAGCCACAACACCCTTGCCCAATGATTGCTAGAATTTCTAAACACAAATGCTATGTCACAACTGGTCACCACACCCACATGAGGGGAAAACATACTGGACCTGATCATCACCAACATGTAGACTCCATGTTCCACACCAGAGGTATGCCCCTCATTGGTAAGGTCAGACCATACATTTATCTCACTGGACATCCACATCCCGTCCCCATCCCCAGCCTAGGTTCTCTCGGTGAAGTACTTACCAATAGCAAATGTCACACTTCTCTAAAAAGGTGGTATCCTTCAAAGACCCTGGGACAGAGGTAAGTATGGCTCAGACCGCTGAATCCTTTACAAACACCTTCTATTGACACCTACTGGAATGCATGGATCATGCTATCCCAAATAAGAACAAGACTCACTCCTCCAAAGGCAGGGGACCTGTCTGGTGGACCACTGCCATAAATAAGCTATACAACAAAAGGAGGGGGCTACTAAATGATAGAGCACAATCCCAATAAGGGAAGGCATCTCAGATCAGTACTAGCAAGAAGCTACGTTCACACATGAATTCATCTAAGACCCACTTCGAAAGGTAAATTGAACCACACACTGAGAACAATCACAAGGCCTTCTTTAGTTATGTCATGAACCTGGGTTCCAACACCCAGATATGCTGTGTGTTAATGCAAAATGACAATACATAAACTGAACCCACAGACATTGCCATCATCCTTGCAAACAGGTTCAGTGTAAATGTCACCCCCCCATCCCCCCTAATGAGCAAATGTCCATCCCAACAGAGTGTAGCCTCCCTGACATCACAGATAATCAGGTGAGTGCTGCCCTCTCCAAAGCAGACAACACAGCATCAATGGGACCGGACGGTGTCCTGGCCTGCAACTTACACAAGCTTCATGACAAACGTAACCCTCACATGAAGTCACTGTTCAATATCAGACTTACTACAGGATATGTACCCAAGGAAAGGCATACAGTAAGAGTGGTCCCACTCCACAAAGGTGGTGACACAACAGACCCCGGACACTATTGCCCTATAAGCTTATCTAGCCTGGTCTGTAAAGCTATGGAGCGTGTCATCATGGTACTCATGCACACAGACATCGGGAACCTACAGGCACTAGACCCTATACAATTCAGCTTTGTTGTGGGCAGATCTTGCCTCTTGTATATGGTCGAATTTCAAGTCTATAGACGTAGGGAAGGTAGTCCAAACAGTCTACCTGGACCTCGCAATAACCTTCACAATACCCCACTTGGGCATCATACATAAGCTCACCAGCTTAGATATCGACACATATGTCACAAGATGGATTGCTAAGTGGATCAGGGATAGCACCCACATGGTATGTATTGCAGGTGCCATGTCTGACTCTACACCAGTTACACATGGCATCCCACAAGGCTCAGTCCTGGGACCTGTCTTGTTCAGTATATATTCTTCTGATGTACAGGGTAACACAGGAGGAATATGGCTGACAATGTTCGCAGATGACTGCAAACTGGGTGCCATATTTGACTCTCCAGCTGGCACAAGCATCCTCCAAAAGGGTCTCACAGAGATGGATAACTGGTGCCAGAGCCATGGCCTACAGCTGAATGCCATTAAATGCATAGTTATTCCCTTTGGGAATCACATAGTGCCCACACATTACCACATAGGTGTTAATACATTTAGTATGGTAGAAGTTGTTAGGGATATGGGGACATGAGTAGTTTGTAATCTTGCCTTTGACAATCGCATTGCCATAGTGGTTAGACAGACATTCTATATAGCCCTCCCTATCCCAACAGGTTTCACATCTAGATCAAGTAAAGTCATTGTGCCCCTATACTCATGAGGCCCATGATTGGATACAATGTCCCATTTGGGATGTACCTCACCCGACACCTGCAGCAACTGTATTGGCCACAAAAGTACCTCACCGAGTGGATCTAGGGACTCACACAGACTCACACAGATGCCCTGTGCAGTTCGGCTAAAGTAACGCCAGCTCTACTCAGTCGCTTACCACCTACTCGTATGCGATCTGTGCCTGTTGTTTACAGCCATGTCCACGTCAGGATATCCAGATCCCTTAGAGATACATGCTCCAGGGACTTACACTTCAGCACAGATATTTATAGGACATGCTGGAGGGACATATTTCTATCCCAGATGCTCCCCTCACTCTGGAATGGGATCCCAGTCCCACATAGGCTGAGCACCCCCACTGACCCCCTACAGGAGACATATTGATGAATGGATGGGTGATCGTATGTTTACCCCTGGAATCTCTTCTGGGTCCCTGCTGGACAGAGGCACAATAAAGCAAACATAAAAGGCCTATCTTGTGTGACCTACTATTCACAGGCACAGTCTACTAATCTAACAGGGCTGCGAAAGCCAAACACACTCTGGCTCGGCTTATACATGCCCTAGGGCAGATAGGTTAGTATCAACCTATGCACCTGTGGTAATGTTCGGGATGCACATTGTTTATTGATGATACTGATTGCAGGTTGTTTCTCTTCTTTGCGTTCACACTTTCTACGAACAACCTAAGTATCTGCAGAACATATTTTATTATGACAGAGTTCCAATATATTATATATGTGTCTGTTGTCATATAACTGTGTGCACATGGCAGATTGGTGAATACTGAGAGGTTCCTGTGTTAACACATGCAACTGCCGGATATGTGTGGCCCACTGCTATACTCAGACATGGCCTAAGTATGTGAGCATGTCCAGTCTGTCCTTTCAGTGTTTTGTTGCCTGACATTTGTCTCATTTATTCAAGTGTGTGAGCATGCACAGTGTGACCTTTCAGTATGTTGCTGTCTGAAGTCCACTACATTTGTTGAAGTGTGTGAATATGACCAATATTAACAATTATACTATATGTGTGTTGAAAATCAAGTTCTATTCTTACTGCAGGGCTCACCTTTGTGTCATAACTTGACAGGGATTATGCTGTGCCTGCAGGGTTTCCATGAGATACGTTGCATAGACTTCTCAACATTTCTTCATACAAGCTGACCAGTGCAATACTATCATGGTTTAGTGGTTCAGTACTATGACTGTAGTGCACAGTATCCTGGGTTTGAGGCCTGTCACTGCTTTATATTTTCATACTGAGCAGACCAGACTGCTTAAGGGCCAGTAGAGCAAATATGAGCATGTTGTCTTTTGTTCAGCTATGCCCAACATAGACCAGGCTTGTCCAACATTGCTCAACGTTAACCAACATTTCAGAACGTTGCCCAATATTGCTCAACATTGACCACAGTTGTGCTAGTGTTAATGTGTGTAACTGCTTTACATATACTAAATGGTGGTGAAAGCTGTTTAGCACTGCTTTATATTGCTTAACCCATGGCAATCATGCCTCAGGTGGTGCTGCAGGGCTGCCTATGTTGGATGCACATACTGCACTCCCTATACATGTTTGGAAACAGGTAGTGTCAAGTTAGGCATCCCTTTTACTATATGTGCGAGTCAGAGAGAGGTATAATTTCCAGGTTTCCTACTGAGCCAGTGTATGTGCTATGCGTTGCCTCTTTGCCAAGGCCAAAGCATACTAGCCACACCTCCTTCTGCTTACTGGGGAAGGCTCAGGTTGTTCCTCCTCTGAATCACGTTCTGCCTGTGATGGCCTTGGCAATGGTGGGGGGCTGTTTGGCCCAGGCCTATGCTGCTCCTGCTGCAGCTGTTATCACAGGATCATATTATGTAGCATGGCACATACCATGATAATTTGGGTATATGTAGTTGGTGAGTACTGCAAGGCTCCACCAGATGTGTCCAGGCACTAGAACTGTGACTTGAGCAGGCCAAACACATGCTCAATTACATTTCATGTTTGTGCGTGTGCCTCATTATGGTGTTCCTGTTCAGGTGTGTGTGCATTTCTGATGGGTGTCATCAGCCACATCTCCAGTGCATAGCCAGCATCCCCCACTAGGTGACCATGAGGGGTGTCCCCATTGGCAAATATCTGGTACAGCTGCGTCAGATGCCAGATATGGGAATCATGGTAGTTTCCAGGGCAGCCAGCACACACATTCAGTATTATGCCCTGGGCTTCACACATGACCTGGCAAATGATGGAGGAAAAGCCCTTGCGGTTGAAGTAGACCCTACCCTGCTCATCAGCTGGTGCTTTGATGCGTATGTGCGTGCAGTCTATTGCACCCACTACCTCAGGGTACTCTGCTATTTGCTGGAAGAGATGCATATTGCTGGCCAATACCTCAGGGGAATTGGGGAAATATACATGATCACGGACATGTGCTGATATGGCATCCAGGAACTGGTGCAGTACCTTGGATGCTGATGCCTGTGATATCCCCATCGTATCACCAGTTGGTCTCTGGAAGCTACCTGTTGCTAATATTCTTAGGCCAACACATACCTTGGTTTCCACTGGGATGGGTTCCCCTCTGCTGGTTCTGTGTGTGAGGCGTGGCCTGCACAGCTCAACAATTTGCTGCAAGAGGTATCTGTCCACTCTATAGCGCTCCACCATCTCCAGCTCATGTAGTCCCTGGTAGGTTACCCTGGGCCTGTACACTCTTCTCCGTCTCCTCACTGTGGGTTGTCCAGCAGCATTCGCATTGTCACCACCCCCAGCATGTTGCATATGTCACCTTATAACAGCAATGGCAGCTCCTAACGTTTCTTTGTCTCAGTAAAGCTTTTTCAGTTTTCACTTCTATTAGCTTACTGCAGTGTTGCAGTGTCGCTTGAGAGAAACATAGTGGAATGTTGTTTGCAGAGTTTTAAGTGCTGGGCTAGGCTAGTGTACTGCCTGTGTAATTGCCTGATTCTGATTGTTTTCACTTGCTAGCTCTGCTAATACTCCCTGGTTAACTTCCTACTATTTGTTTTGCTTCCTTTTTCCTTTCTGTTTCCTCAGGGGGGCCGCGCCGCGCATGCAAGTGCACACACACACACACCAGCTCACACGCACGCACACATGCTTACACTGACTAAAACTTGCTTATTCTTGGTAAAACGCATGCACACCGGTGCAAATGCACTTACACAACTTTAAACAGCCTTATACATGCTTACTTCAACTTAAATGCTTGCACACACGCTTACACGCACACACACAGTCTTACTCGGGTTTACAGGTGCGCACCCTCATGCATACACGCTCAGCAAGAAACTTTAGTGTTATCCAAGGCATACACCTTCAATTTCTTGCCTTTACCTAGCCTACCTGTTGACACACCTCTTCCAATGATGTCTAAATTACAGCTGACACATGCCACTCTGCTCCAATGAGCTTCACTTCTTTCATACATACCCCTTCGTGATGTCACCTATCTTCTACTCTGTTACTCCCCTTATCCTACTCCTACACTCCACTGACTGTGCTCATTTGCTATGTAAACTTGCGATTCACTATCCTAACCCTCATTTGCATAGGATTGCCTTCAAATGCTTGATTAGACCTCTTAGACTGGGCTTCCCCCCTTAGTTACCTCTACTCGGTGGCCATGTTGTCTTCAGCCTGCCATTCCCTTGCATTTTAAATTCAAAATAGCAATAAAATCCACATTTGTGGATCTTAATTATTGATTTTCTGGTTTATAGAGTGCAGCGCATTTGCACAGTGCTGCGCTATGGTTAAACATCGGAGATCGGGATAAAATAAAATGTATTTTATTTTTATTTTGCATCAGTGAACATTGCCAATGGCCGTATTTTTGGCCATTGGCATGCTTCCTCAACTGGATGCATCCTTTTTTTGGAGCTGTCACGGCTCCGTTTTGCTATTTGCAGAACTGTACTCAGTTGTCAACTGAGTACATTTCTGCAAATAACACTACTCTTACTCAGACAGGTTTGGGTTTCCTGGATTGCAAATTTACCTAGTTTGCATAGCTTTCGCCTGCAATTGAGGTAATTTGCATATCCAAGCCCTGTCCGTATAGGACTCGTTTTGGGAGCTTTGTTGCATGCCCCTACCGGATGTTCCTGGATCGCTCAGCAGACATGTTGGCTGCATGGAGTCTTACTCTACTCTTAGACTCCGTGCAAGCCTTTGTGAATCTGGCCCATTATCTATGAATACCATTAAACTCAGCTTTTTAGTTATATTTAATAACTCTTCATATTCTAACTTTAAATGACTAACCATTTGAAATGTTGGGACAGACTATAGTGAGTCCCAAAACACAGAGACTAAACAGCTAAAAAAGTGGGCTCACATATAAGTCAAGATAGACATGTCCTGGAATATTCCATTTTCCATGAGGTATGGTGATCTCAGAGTAAGATTAGGGCTGTTGGGGGCTTGCCTCCCACATCGCGGGCAGTGGTCTTTCCCCTCAGCAAAAAAGAAGTTTAAAGGCAAAGAGCATATTTTGAGATTTGCTCTTCTCCTGGCATTTTGATCTTTTTTTTTTTTTTTTTGCATGTGTTGGCAATCAGCTTTTGAGTGCTGACATTTCAGTAAGGAGTCCTTTAAATGTCTTGAGTCCAAACTTTTTAACTGGTCGCAACTGTAATCTTAAATTGAATGCCAATAAGTGAAACATTGTGCCCTTTGGCAAACCAAGGCATCCCTGCACCTTCTACATAGGAGATACACCTTCTAAAATTGATTCAGTCATTGGGGAACATACCACTTTCATTGATAATAAGCTATCCTTTGATAACCATCTATCCTCTGTTGTTTTCAAATCATTTTGTCAAGTCAGACTGATCATCAGGTCTATATCGTTCAAGTCTAATAAATTTATCATCCCTCTCTATTTGTCCATCTTCCAACCTACAATAGAGTATAATACCCCCCCTTGATATGTAATTGTTGAAGTATATGACTCACCTTGACAGACGTCTGTATTTTCCCACTAGGACTATCAAAAACACATCTATCTGAAGCTACACAGTGACTGCCTTAAGGCACATTTACACTCTTGAGAGGGTAGTTGTGGCTAGGCTACAGACCCTCAAAGAACCCAGTCCCATGCAACATCCTATATATCCAGAAACAAATAACACCCTAAGCACAAGCCCAAGAGATCTAAACTTCCACTGTAATATAAACTGGACCAGCTGGTGAGGTAAATATCTCTCCCAGAGAATCTCTCTTCTATGGAATAGACTCTCTTTGGATGTGAATTAAAGTATCTTCCTGACTCTCTTTAAGTATAACCTAGATGAAGGGATGGAAAATCATAAGTACACATGGGGTCTGGCCTCTCAAGCCATCACCAAAAGAGGTGAAACTAGGTATAAATTATTCATGTTGATGAGTATTCACAATTTCAGATCTCTCAGATACACTACAGATAGTCCACTGGACCAATATTCTGGTACTTACCTATGAACCAAGAAATCAGCTTCTCATCTTAGGATCATATCATCATAGGAGGTTACTAGGCTAATGGCCCTGAGGCCCTTACAATACTTGCCAAGTTTTCACCCTCTTTTAATGGTGATATTATTAGGCTTGACTCAATACCTGGTGCCCCTGTCAAGATGGGATGCAAGTAGAACTCCAGGGGTGAATTTGCAATTCCCCATCCAGTTATCCAGATTAAGCTTGAAGAAAGTCAGGGAAGGGCTTGGTTTTACTAGGATTGGAAGCTTATTGCAGAGTAGGGAGAGCCTTTGGGACATGAACCTGTATCTCTAGTAGGTCCTGTTAATATTGCTTCTCGTGTTGAGTTTACTAGAGTGGGTGCAGTGAGTACCATTGTCTTGTTAATGTGTAGCATTTCCATTAGGCAGGGTCTGAGTTTGCCTTATAGGCTAGGCAGAGGTCATCCCTGAGTAGTCTTTAGGACAAAGAGTATAGCGACAGGAATTTTGTTCTAACAGCATAGGACAGGTGTTGGACAACTTGAATTTTTTTTGTAAGGTACCTGTGATGTCTCTCCAATTGGTGGAGATGCCTGGTGAGGTACATATCAAAGGGCATATTGTATTCTATAAATGGTCTAATAAGGAAGGAGTACAGGGGGTTATAACCTCTTTTTTCTGGAGGCAATGCTCTTATTGATGAGATGGTCAGTGTAAAAGGCTTTCCTTGCCACTGTGGAAACATGATGGTCAAATGAGAAGTTGCTGTCAACCTGGTTGCCTTGATCTCTTACCACAGATTGGGTACTTAAGGTGCTGTTGTTAATGTGATACTTTTTGGAGACATCTCCCTTGCTGAAGGGGATGATGATAATGCAGTTTTTAGCATTTAGCTTGAGCCCGTGACTTTGGCACAAATCATTGGTCTGAGTAAGACCTTCCAGAAGGATGACTGTTTCTCTAGGGGATTCAGTGTTCATGCCCAGTTGCAGTCATCTGCAAACTTTGTTAGCCACATGCATTTTGTTTTGTCCTGTACTTCTTAAAAGTAAATTCCAAACAATAGGGGCCCCAGCACTGAGCCATGTGGTGCTCCACTGGTTACTGGTCTGGAGGTGGATATGTAGTCCCCTATTTTAACTGTGTATGTTCTACTGGTGAGCCAGTTAGCAACCCACCTGACTATATACTGGTTTACATTCAGCTGGGTAAGTTTATCAATAATGCTTGAGTGGGGAATGGTGTTGACAGCCCTTGCTAGGTCTAAATAGACAGTATGTAAAGTTTTGCCTTCATTCAGTGCCTTCCTTGGTGACTGTCTCAAAGAAGTCCACCAAGTTCAGTAGGTATGATCTCCCTTTGACAAAACCCAAATGGGATGGGTCTAGTATTTGGAGGTCACCTATATCCTTTTTGATGAGGTTCATGATGATTCTCTCCATGACCTTGCATACAAGGCTGGTCAGACTTACTGGTCTCTAATTCCCAGGGTCAGCAGAGGAGACTCCTTTGTGGAGAGGCATGACAGTGGCAGTTTTTCAATCTGCAGGAACGAAAACAGTGCTTACTCTCTGGTTAAAGAGGGTATTTAGAGGTGTCACTAGCTCCTGATTTAAGCAATTTAGTATGTAGCCAGGGATGTTGTGTAGTCCAATACAGGCTATTTTTTTGCCTTGGAAAGGGCACTAAGAACCTGTTCCTTAGAGAATTCTGGGGAGGACATGTGGGAACAATGTCTTGAGGTATATTGGGTGGTGATGGGGGAGAAGTTCTCACAGAACCTGTCTGCCATCTGGTTAGCAATATCACCAGATTCAGTATATGTTGTGCTTCTTACAAGTTCAGTGTAAATCTGGGATTTTATTTTGAGGTTGCGGACACAGCCAAAGAATGCCTTGTGGTTACCTTTGGCTAGGGTGGCCAATTTAAATTCGTAGTTGGCTTTGGATTTTTTCACTAGGTGTCTTATTTGCTTATTTGGTCCAGTAAGGAAGTCCTTTGAGTTAGGGGGGCATCTTCTATTGCTTTTGCATAGCAGTTTCTTCCATCTGTTATACAGTCTGTTTTTGTCAGATGTCCACCAAACAGGCTAGTTCTTACTTGAGGAAATTAATTTTCTCCTATCAGGTAGAGCTGAGTGGATGCAACTGTGGAGGTGTTAATACAAAGCTTTGGTATAAACCTCAGCAGAGGTATCCTTGCCATCAATAGGGGTAGGGGCTATGAAACTAGTGATATCATCTCGTAAGAGATTATAGCTTGATTAGG
Source organism: Protopterus annectens (assembly GCF_019279795.1). NCBI lineage: Eukaryota > Metazoa > Chordata > Ceratodontiformes > Protopteridae > Protopterus > Protopterus annectens. Next base: position 1,930,058,389 of record NC_056735.1, on the reverse strand, counting down.
AAAATTTTTTTAGTTTAGTTCCAGCTGTGGGATGGGCAGACACTACTGTTACTTCTAGTCTGTCTGCCTTGGGGTCAGATCTCACTAGAGATGACTGTACACTTGGAGTGGTGTAATAATCACTCATATTCATGAGTATCATATCCAAGATATTTGAACCCCTAGTAGGGATGTCTACTAGCTGGTCCAAGGCATTGGAGTTTACAAAGTTCAATAATCTCTAGGCAAGTGCATCGGTGCAGGTGTAGTTAGACCAGTCTATTGATGGGTAGTTGAAGACTCCCAAAATCAGGGTGTTTGGTGGTATATTGAAGGACTCCAGGAGGTCCAGTTAGGCATAGTGTGTGTCCTGGTTCATGGAGGGGGTCCTATAACTGGAGACAATCTGAAGGAGTTTTACCTACAGAGAGTTGTACATGGAGAAGTTCAAGGGGGTCATTTAGATGTACCAATATGAAGGAGTATTTGCCTTTAAAAAAGTAGATACTCCTCCTCCTCTTTTGGACTTCCCAAACTTGTCTGATGGTCTGAATGGGTGGAAGGCATTGTAACCCAGTATAGCCAGGGTGCTCTCTGTAGTCTTGAACCAGGTTTCTGTGATAGCACAAATCAGCATCCTCCAAGGTGAGGACAGCTTCGAACAAGTGTAGTTTTAGGTTAAGATTCTTGTGTTTAGCAGCATGACCCTGATTTGGTTTTTGAAGAAAATTTTACATTATAAATTTTGTACTTATGATATTCCCTAAAAAGGCATTGGTGGGACACAAGACCCTTTCCGAGAACCTGAAATCCTAGGGGTGATTGGTGAAGACTGTCTCTGCCAAAGCAGCTAGGTCTATCAACCATGATATCCCAGGCTGACAGGAAATGGATCTCCTTAGAATGACACCAGAAATTAAGACAAATGTTGAAGTCAGTCATCTGTTGCTTGTATTGTGGCATTATCCTGTGTGAAGGTAGTATGCTGCTTAAGGCTAGGGGCATACCTGCCTGGGACACATAGTCTGAGAGCTCAGTCATGTCTCTTTTCAGGTAGTCTAGAGAGGTACTTCTCAAGTTGTTCACACCAACATGTACTATGACAGAGTCATAACAGTACTTGCTGATGAGAGACTTGAGTGTGTGTGTGATGTTGTGGATCCTGGTACCAGACAGGCAGTTAACCCTGACCTTCTCCTTATCCAACCTTGTGAATGGCACATTATTGTGTCTCATGATGGAGTCACCTATGACTAGTACATTTGGTTTTGTGTTATGCCTTAATAGCTTACCTGGTGGGACACAGGCATGTGTGTTTTTATGTGTACTGTGTTTATCTACACGTGAGCTGTGTGTGTCTTGCTTGTGTTTGGGAGGTCTCTGTTCTTTGGGTATTTTTTTAAAGGGGAGCTCCTTATATGTGGGCTTATGTGATGGTTGCATGGTAGGTGAGGGTGGAATATTGTGATTGCTGACAACCTCCTTGAGATGAGGTATACTGACTGATGTGCAAGGGAACATTGATTCTACGTTTTATATAGATGCAACTCTTGCATGTTGAGTTGGCGTATCATAGAAGAAGTGGGTTGTTAGTGTGTATGAGACAATTGATACATTGTCCCAGGATGATTAAATCGACCAGGTAGGTTGGAGAAATGGTGGGGTATTGTCTTTCCATAGTGGTAGGTGAGGTGAGGGGTGTGGTTGGTAAAACAGATTGACCAGAAATAGTCTGTTGAGGTTCTTGTGCAACAGTAGTCCACTAGTATAGATGGAAAGAACTAGGAGGGTAGCTCAGAGACTGTACTGAAATTTAGACCGAAAAGTCCCCACTGGAGAATAGACTACAGTAAAGGGAAAATTTACTGTTCCTATACCCAGCAAACAGTAACCTGATCTGCTCATTAGTGCCAGTTTGTGTGCAGTAGTTTGCAGCTCTGTGTGTTGCTCAAATCCACACAAACATGGGGCTTTTAAAACAAATGACAAAACCCTTACTGCTGGGCAAAATAGCCTGTCAAAAGTTCAGAACAAAGCCCTAGTCAAACGAGCTTCAATGGATGGGTCTCTAGTTACACACATCTCCTGCCACAAGGATGCAGAGGGCCCTTTCCAGAAAAAGTTTGCTGAGGGTTAGTGCTCAATTCATATACAAACAGAGTTAGGTACAGCAGGATCTGAGGCTTGTCTATGCTACACAGTACAGGTGCCCAGAACAAAACATTAAATGCAGAGGTTGAAAAACAGGCAAAACATGCAGTAAAAATACAGAAATAATAATCAAAAACACTGATAACAGCAAGTGCTGAAATACAAGCAATAATGTCTTTGTCTTTAGTTGTAGGCCTCAAGTGGCTCAGATGCAGATAACCGAGAACTGGCTGGTCACCTACCTCAGTGTAGCATGGTTAAAAGAAGCACAAACCCATGCAAATGCAGGGCTTTTAAAACAAACGAAGACTTACAGGTGGGCAAAATAACCAATCAAATGCTCAGAACACAGACGTAGTCCAATGAGCTTCAATGGATGAGTCGCTAGCCACACTCCTGTTGCCACATGGGTGCAGAAGGTCCTTTCCAGAAAATGTTTGGTGAGGGTTAGTGCTTAATTCAAATATAAGCAGAACTAGACACAGCAGGATCTGTGGCTAGTCTATACTACACAGTACAAGTGCCCAGAAAACAAGAGTAAATGCAGAGGTTGAAAAATAGGCAAATATTAGAGTAAAATGCAGACGTAATCATCAAAATACTGATAACAGTTAGCAAGTGCAGAAATATGAGCAATAATAGTGGCCTAATGGTTAAGTTGGTTGCCTTACAAACACAAGGTGCAGGGTTTGAGTCTCACAAGGGATAACTGGCTAGGCTAAAAATGGCTCGCAAGGGCAGTTAGCTTAGTACTGATCTATATATCTATCTAATAGCTTTAGTTGTAGTCTTCAGATGGCTCAGATGCAGATAACTAAGAACTGTCTGGTCACCTACCTCAGTAAAGATCAGTTAAAACAAATGTAAACCAGTGAAAATCTGGGGCTTTTAAAATAAATAAAAAACCTTATGGGTTGGCAAAACATCCAATAAAAAGCTCAGAACAGATCCCAAGTCCAAAGAGCTTCAACTGATGGGTCTCTAGTCACACACCTCCTGCCACAAGGATGCAGAAGTCCCCTTCTAGGAAAAAGTTTGTTGCGAGTTACCACTCAATTCAAATACAAATAGAACTAGACCCAGCAGGATCTGTGCCTAGACTATGCTACATAGTGCAAGTGCGCAGAACACAGGATTAAATGCAGAGGTTGAAAAACAGGCAAAACTTACACCTGAAATGCAGAAATAATCATTGGAAAACAGTGATATCAATTAGCAAGTGTAGAAATACAAGCAATAATATTCATATCTTTAACTGAGTCCTCAGATGGCTCAGATAGAGAGATAGCTAAAAACTGGCTGGTCACCTACATTGGTGTAGCTCAGTTAAAACAAGTGCAGAAGTGGGGCTTTTAAAATAAATGAAAAACTTACTGGAGGGCAAAATAGCCAATCAAAAGCTAGAAACAGAGCCCTAGTCCAATGAGTTTCAATGGGTGGGTGTCTAGCCACCCACTTCCAACCACAAAGGTGCAGAAGGCCCCTTACAGAAAAAAGTTTACTGAGGGTTAGTGCTCAATTCAAATACAAACATAACTAGACACAGTAAGATATGTGGCTATTCTATGCTACACAGTACAAGTGCCAGAACACAAGATTGCATACAGAGGTTGAAAAATAGGCAAAACTTAAAGTAAAATTGCAGAAATAATCATCAATTCTTTCTAATATTATACATTATTTTCCTTTTCTATCCAATCCACACTCTTCTGCTGCACCAGTTTTAATGTCCCTATTGCAAAAACATAAACAACCTTGCATTCTTCTTTTACTTAATAAATTTTTCACATACCCCAAAAGTTGCCAATTTTCCCTTCTTGCATTCATGCCCCTAATATACTTAATTTCATATATTTTGTTCTATCTAAGCAAAATTAGTAGTGTAACTTTCCATTTTGCATCATGTATTTCTGCTGTCATAAGATAATATAATAGGCCAGATTCATGAACAGCTACATAAAACATGCTATTTTGCATAAATTAAATATCTTTACACATTCCACAGGATTCAGCAAGCCCTGCATGGTGTGCAGGACTAGTGCAGGAGCTCCAGCAGGCAATATGTCTGCTGTGCAATCCAGGAATAAGCTGCAGGGATGTGCACGAACGCTCCTGCACTAGTCCTGCACGGAATCAGCTCCTGTATGCAAATTACCCCATTTGCAGGTGAAATCCATGCAAATGAGGTGAATTTGTGATCCAGGAATATGGAAGCCAGCCGTGCAGGACTAGTGTAATCTGCAGAAATGTACTCAGTTAGTAACCGAGTACATTTCTGCAAACTACAAAACGGAGCCATGACAACTCCAAATAAAGGGTAAATGTTATGTAGAGAGCAAGCCAATGGCTAAATATATGGCCACTGGCATGGAAAACAGTTGCAAAAATAAAAAAAAATAATTTTTATTTTTTTTTAGCCGATCTCAGCTGTTTAAGAGTAGGGCAGCGGTGCGCAAATGGGATTGGGTGAAAAATAAAATAAACCCCCTAAAATAAGCATTCTAACCAAAATCACTATTTTGCATTATACTCAATGGCAGGCAGAAGACAACATGGCCAGTGAATAGTGGTTGCTAAGGGGGAGGCTCAGTGTGGGACCTGTAACTATGCATCAGCAGACAATCCTATGCAAATGAGGGGAATGATACTGAATCCCAGATTTCCTCTGCATGATAGTCAGCTCCCAACAGTGTAAGAGCAGGAATAGCTTGGTGAAAGCCTAGGAGCTAGCTGACATCGTAGGGGGTGTATCAGGCATACTGTAAGTGGATTGGAGCCCTGTGGCTCAGGTTTGCCCTTAACTTAGCAGAGCTAAGCAAGGGGGTGTGTCTGAGGCTGCCTAGCACTCTTTACATTGCCTAAGCAGGTGTGCACGCCATGTACCGGGTTTTAAAGGGAAAAAAAAACAGGAAATAGCAGCTTTGTGCACATTTGATCACTGTGTTTGTGAGGTGCACCACCAGGCTTAAACAGGAAGGCAATGGGAAGGGAAAACAGCAGTAGGAAGGTAATCTAGGAGAATTAGCATAGCTGGCAGGTGAAATGTATCAGAATCAGCCAATTACACAGGCAGCAGGCAGCAGAACAGCACAGCCTAGAACACTACTATAAACTATGCTAACACCTTTCACTCTGTTTTTTCCAACATAATCTACACCACCAGTGTATACAAGTGGGGGAATTTTAACAAACAAAAATAACAAAATGATAGGGGCTGCAATAGCTATCATACATCAACATGTGGAAGAGGCTGAGGGTGGTGAGGATGAGAATGCTGCTGACCACCCCACAGTGAGGAGACAAAGAAGAGTGTACAGACCCAGGGTAACCTACCAGGGGCTACATGAGCTGGAGATAGTGGAGTGCTATAGGGTGGACAGGGACTTCCTACAGCAAATTGTTGAGCTGTGCCAGCCACGCCTGACATACAGAACTAACCGAGGGGAACCCATCCCAGTGGATACCAAGGTATGTGTAGGCCTAAGAATACTAGTTACCGGTACCTTCCAAAGGCCAACTGGAGATATAATGAGGATCAAACAGTCATCAGCAGCCAGGGTGATCCACCGGTTCCTGGATGCCATGTCAGCACATGCCACTGCGCACATATATTTCCCCAACACCCGTGAGGAGTTGGCCAGCAATATGGATCTCTTACACCAAATAGCAGAATACCCTGATGTAGTGGGTGCTATAGACTGCATGCACATATGCATCAAAGCACCACCTGGTGAGTATGGTAGGGTCTACATCAACTGCAAGGGCTTCCCCTCCATCAACTGCCAGGTCGTGTGCAATGCCCAGGGCATTGTAATGAATGTGTGTGCTGGCTGTCCTGGAAGCTATCACAATTCCCACATCTGGCATCTGATGCAGCTGTATCAGAATTTTGCCAGTGGGGACATCCCTTATGGTCACCTAGTGGGGGATGCTGGTTTTGCACTAGGGCCATGGCTTATGACACCCATCAGAAATGCACATACGCCCGAACAAGAACTCCATAATAAGGCACACAAACAGACCAGAGTTGTAATAGAACACATGTTTGGGATGCTCAAGTCACGGTTCTGGTGCCTGGACACATCTGGTGGAGCCTTGCAGTACTCACCAGCTACATGTACCCAAATCGTCATCATATGTGCCATGCTACACAATATGATCCTGTGGAAACAGCTGCAGTAGGAACAACATGGGGCAGGGTCACACAGACCCCCACCATTGCCAAGGCCTGCGCAGGCACAGAGTGACTCAGAGGAGGAACAACCTGAGCCTGCCCCAGTAGGCAGAAGGAGACATGCACAGTATGCCCTGGCTTTGACAAAGAGGCAATGCATAGCACATACCTTGACACAGTAGGGACCCAGGAAATGACACCACTCTCAGACTCACACATACAGTAAAAGGGATACCAAACATGACTCCACCTGGGCTCAACCATGTATAGGGAGTGTACTATGTGCGTATGACATAAGCAGCCCTCCAGCACCATCCTCAATACTGGCACACCCTCAAGGTAAGTCACTCTCCTTACCAATTGCCAAATGGAGTAGTATGTTTTGTTACTTGTATCTATGGCATGAATGTGAGCATGCAAGGGAATTGGGTGGCTGAATGGAAAGTCAGCAGATAGTAGACACCTATAGTGGCACTATGAGCTCTGTAACAAATACTGGTGTCAAAAAACAAAAGAGGCCAGGTACCCAAAACAACAAAGAAACCAATGCAGCACACAAAGGTACCAAGTAGATGTAGTCAAACACAAAGCACAAAACACAATCCGAAGTGGAAGCACCAGCAGTTTATTTAATACATTCTAAATGTACATGTACTAAATAAACTGCTGGTGCTTCCACTTCGGATTGTGTTTTGTGCTTTGGATTTGACTACCTCTACTTGGTACCTTTAAATACTAGTGTCACCTTAGTAGCCAGTACTACACATGCGGACAAAACCCACTGCAGGAAATGTGCTGGGTCACATGTGTGCCTATATGACTCACACATGCCAGTCAGGAATGTTCACATACCCAACAACAGCCTCAGCCAGCAAGACAGGTGTAGACAAACACAAACAAAGGCTGTGCTAAGGCCTCTGAATGATGGCTATGGGTAATCCCCCCCCAGGCCTACGCAGACAGACTACAGCAGGTCAGGCAGTGGTATGTTAGTTATGAAGGGTAGGAAGTCAGAAACTGATATGTAGGCCAATCAAACCTAAGAGCTGTAGTACACTGATATGCCTCTAGTCAGCATGATAGGTTAGAATACAGGATGTAATGGAGTACCTGACATACCAGTACAGTCATAGCAAATGTGTACAAGTGTCAGGTGTGCTCCCCCAATCCTGTGTAGAAATGTAGAAACAGTCAGGTGTACCCCCCAATCCTATTTAGAAATGTAGTAACAGTCAGGTGTTCCCCCCAATACGGTGTAGAAATGTAGAAACAGGTGTGCCCCCAATCCAGTGTAGAATTGTAGAAACAGTCACGTGTGCCCCCCAAATCCTACATAGAAATGTAGTAACAGTCAGGTGTGCCCCCCCATTCCTATTTAGACATGTAGTAACAGTCAGGTATGCCCCCCTCCAATCTGATGTAGACGTGTAGTAACATGTATGTGTAGGTATAATACTGGTGGAGAACAGATGACCTGAGGTGGCCAAGGTAGCAGGATAGATTGCAGCATTTGTACAATATGCAGGTATGCGTGTGTTAGTTTGGTGTGTGTTTCATAGTATGTGAGAATGATCAGTATGTATGCATGTTGAGGTTTGACCTGGTGGCCATTGCCCACTACAGCCGATGACAGGGCCAAGTCCTCAAAACCGCAGTGCCAAAGACAATTCCCCCCAGCATAACACATGCTAGCTGTAAGCCATTGTAAAAGTATGGTGGTAATATGTGACACCATCTGAAAGATGGACATGGCATGACTGGTGAGCTAGATATACAAGCAGTACACAGGGAAAAGTACCCCAGTCATACAGTATATAATGTGTAACCGTGAAATGGGCAGACCCTTGGAATTGTACATGCAGGTATGCATCACATTATCTAGGCTTGTAGTAGGGAATACCGATGTTGTCTGGCCGAACACTTGCAGATCACAAAAGTGATAGAACTGATATATTGAGAAACGGATGATGTCCCTGCACAAGCCAGCATAACTGGAATGCCCCATGCATATCTGTGAGTCATATGCAAGTAGTGTCCATAGCACACATGCACCCATTTCACCCAAACACCACCCACAGGTACCTCTCTGGTCTTATCCCTGCTGTTGGGAATAGGTACAATATGACCCCCACCTGTACATGGCAATAGCAAAAGAATACAGCATGCAGTGCAGGTGTCCCATGCAGGTGTGCCCTTAGCTGTAAGTAGCATCCTGACAGCATTCACACCACATGATCAATACTGATAGAAAGTACTGGCATTAACACCTAGCACACCTACCCTGTTACCCCAGGGGAATATACTGTATGGCAGTCTGGGACTGTAGGACTGACAGAATGCAATGGCCTGCTACAGCTGGTCTGCATCACCACCAAATGGCCTTCAGGTCTCTGCAAAAGGCACATGCCTCACCCGTACTGCCAATGTTATGTCATGGACACCCAAATAACAACATAACACACTCCACATAAGCCATATGCAAGGCCATGTGGACAAACCACAGTAACATGTCCACCATATCCCACTGCACAAACTGTGGACCAACACCAAAACACAGCTGTGATGAGGTGATAACTATAGGGAAAGTATTAGAGAATGTATGGATAATGTATGGAAGAGGATAGAATAAATGAGGTGGGGTGGGAGCATGGGCAGCATGGACTGTGCAAGGAATGACACACAGCTGTGGGCACATACAATCCCTGGCTGAAAACACAAAAATGGGTGGCTACAAACCAGCCCATACACCACAATAGGGGTAATGTCCTGACTTATGACCCCTGCCTCTGGGTAACCTGTGTGAATCTATACAGCTGTGAGTTATTGCCACAGCAATATAAGGCCATACTGTCATGTCGATGGATGTACAAGTATGGGATCCCCTGCCAGCACTATACCAAGGTGCTGAACTGGATACACAGACCCAGCAGCAAGTGACTGCAGCTCCCCCTCCAGAAAGACACAACTTTCCATAAATATGTAGGCATTTGACCACAATACTGAACACAGCTACATTCACCCTGTGTTCCCCAGAACATCACGGTGAGCAAAAATGTCCACCTGATAGTACCTGAGGACATAAAACATCACAGTATATAACAGTACACATGCCTGAATATCTCTGCTAACATCAGTACCATGTAGCAGAAGCAGCACAGACACAATCACCTACAGTACACACTGTCCCTTGCACAGTGTGACCCCATATTGCCAACTGATGTACAGATATCCTGCAGAAACAGTTTGCTACCTGTAGGTGTAGAACACAAAGGTCTGCACTTGGAGTACAAACTACCTGGAATGGATCCACACATTCAATACAGAAGGGCATACTGGGCATGCTTGCACACTTAGAGAAATGAAGGCAATGTCAGACAACAACATTCTGAAAGGTAATACAAAGCATGCTCACACACTTAAACAAATGAAGCCCATGTCTGTCAACAGCAGTTGACCACACATATCTGACAGTTGCAGATGTTAGTGCATACACTCCTCAGTATGCACCAGTCATGCTTTGCACACACATTGGATAAGAATACACACATATATCCAAGGACAGCTCACTATAATATGCCAAAAGTACACATACATAGATGTGTGGAAGAGACTGACAGTGACAAAGAGCCTTCCATAGGTTCATAGGTTCATAGGTAGGTACTAGGCTATCGGCCCAAGGGCCTATGTAAGCCTAGCCAACAAGTTTCCCTGGCTTACACCACCCAAGAAAGTTCCTGTGCCACTATCGAGCAGAGACACAGAAGTGATCCCGGGGTGTATTTCGCATGAGGCCTGTCCCACCCAGCATACAGCCAAATGGCTACAACCACATGATGGGTAAATGTCACTCACTGTAGAAATTAGCCACTGGTATCCCTCAGCATTACAGACTCTGTGGTGCAAGTGCTAGCTGTGCAACATGTCTGTACAAGTCAGTAGTCATCTAGCAGTTGTATACACATACCTGTGGAATGTAAACCTCTACCTCTAGATGAATGGGTTACGGCCCATGCACACACACTGCCCTCCCCATTGCCCTACTATGACAAGCCTGCTGATGTCATTCACTTTGAAATACACCTTTGGGAGAGGAACAACCCTGCAATCTCTGTGGCGTGTCCTATAACTGCATAATGCTGTAATGTGAAAAACTAGCCAATTGGAGTTCGAATCCCAAACATCGCATTTCTGTCTGTGTAGAAAGCAATGCTTTTTAGGTTAGTCACACTCACTACAATTCAAATGCACTACTTTGGCAAGGCTGTTGATGTCATTCACTTTGAAATACACCTTTGGGAAAAAATAGTCCAGTAATCTCTGTGGCTTATCCTATGACTGTGTAATGCTGCAGTGTGAGACTCTACCTCAGGTAGGAGTTTTAATCCCAGACATGGCAACTGTGTGTCTCTGTCTGTGTAGGGACCAATGCTTTTTAGGCAAGTCACACTCACTACAATTCAAATGCCCTACTTTGGCAAAGTTGCTGATGTTATTCACTTTGAAATACAATTTTGGGGAAGGAATATTCCAGTAATCTCTGTGGTGTGTCCTATAACTGTGTACTACACTGTAGTGTGATAAACTAGCTAGGTTGGAGTTCTAGTCCCAGATATGCCAATCTGTGTCTATGTTTATCATTTTTATTCTGTGTGGAGGAGGCTGTGAGTGGGTAACAACTGGACTCATTGTGGAGAGGGTTTTGCAAATTTCTTATATTGTGGCCCTATTATATGCCACAATGTCCACCTTACAAGGATAACAGGTGTGAAATAGCCAAGAGGCTGGGGTGCCAATCCATACCCCTACATGTGACATCAAGGCCTGGTGAACAAAGCTAGCAACCCTTGTATTACACAGGGAACACTCTCAACCCATGTCTCATACACAAACACACTTGCCTAGGCAACAACTGCTCTGTTGGTAGTACCCTGCATATTGCCCACAGATAGTAACCATAGTGTGATCACAGTGGACTACAGAGGGCATGGCACCCTGTCCATTAGTACAATAGGCACGTAGATGCAGACAGTGTGCCTTCAGTATGTTCCCACTGGACGCTTGCAACACCTATGGTGCCATCAAATGTGATCCACAAAGGACATACCATGCCTTAAATACATGCCCTGTATGGACAGATGCCACTGACACATGGGAATTCCTGTATCATGCATTCAATGTAGATGCAGGGTCAACTTGCTGTCCGTTACTAGTTCCCGCCACATGAGGCCAGGACTGGCACATCTGATGATAACAATCTGTGTACACAACGATTTACTATCAAAATTTCGAACTGTACTCTGTCGACTGTACTATCATCGAACACGGAAGTTCGAAAACGGTAATATCGATGTCAAAAAAAACAATCTAGGAACGGGTTTTAACATGGGTCGAAGTAGGGGAGATGTTTGTAGTTCGGAATAATACTGAACACCTACCTTGACCCATGTTAAAACACATTCCTAGATTGTTTTTTTGACATCGATATTACCGTTTTTGACCTTCTGTGTTCGACGATAGTACAGTCGACAGAGTACGTTTCGAAATTTTGATAGTAAACCATACACAACATGGGCCAGACACCCCAGGTACATTTCCACATGTCACTGTACATGCATGTGGGATGTGTGGACATCGCAGATAGCATCCATGTCATAAACTAAAGAACACATACGCGGCAAGCATTGCACAGCAATGGCCACACAAAATAGTTACCCAGGTGACTGGATGGTGAATACAATACCCACCTGTGTGGGCCACTCCAGACACTACACCCTTGAGCCACTTTGCAGACCATTGTCATGTAGCCAGATGCCAAGGTATGCCATTCACCTAACCTTGTATAGCCTTCTGGCACAGTCAACCACTACACACCTTTGAAGCAATGCACGCATGCATATCAGTACTGGCACCCTGTGTCTATGTGTGTGGTGTATGATGCTTTCGACCACATTCACACTCACTACAATCCCAATTGGCATACTGAAGCATGCTGTCTGATGTCAGACACCTTCACATACCCTTTGTCCATATAACATCCGGATAACCCCTGTGGCACATGTGATACCTGCACAGTACTGTATTGTGGCAAACTAACTGGTTAGGAAGTGTATTCCTGACCCTGCCAAGTGTGTCAATGTGTCTGTGGTCCTGGGGAGGTGTGGCTGCGTTGATGCTGACACCTGTTCATGCGGACAGGCACATGTACTACATCTACCGTATTGCTACCATATCACTGTTGCAGATGTCACTCACCATCCCATATACGTTTGGACAGTTCCTCAACATGTAAGCTATGTGGCACATGCAATAACTGCATAGACATGTGATAGCAATACATAGTCAGTTGTTTGAAACCCTATACTGGTAGGTGTGTGACACAAACATGCTTAGGGTTTACTCTCCCACCCCCTCCCTGACTTACTTTGTCTCTGTCTGTCTCTCTCACTCCCTCTCGTGGATGTGGAGAAGTACACCTGCTTTGCTTAGGCAGCAGCTTGTGTTTTGTAAGTGATGCTCATGATCAGCTGATGGCCTCTGCATGAATTGCAGCCCTACTCTAGCTGATTGCATGTGGAACAGCTATGGTAACATTCCCATATCCAACTGCATGGAAACACACTCCAATATCTAGGAACATCGTGTTGGTGTTGGGCCTTTTCATTCACTGTGAGCAGGACCTAGATCTGGTGTTTGGCAAACAGCAACACAGAGGAATTTGGGATTTACCTCTAACAACATACACTGTGGAAACAGGCCAGCACACTGGAGGGGGATGTGCCTGACATGACTACAGAATGTAAGTGTTGCTATTCTAGATTTGGAGTAATGTCGGTTTAACAGTGTGTGTGGATATGGCTGGTCTACATGTTTTAATACATGGCATGGCAGTGCTATGTTTTTGAGGAAACCCCCATTTAGGTTCATAGGTTCATAGGTTTATACTAGGCTATCTGCCCTAAGGCATTTATAAGCCTAGCCCAAATTTTTGTGGCTTACGCCACCCCTTATATAAAAAAATACTGTGCCCATTAGTTTGTTGTGCCTCTGTCCAGCAGTGACACAGAGATGATTCCAGGGGTAAACCTATGATCTCCCATCCACAGGTCAAGATTTCTCTTGAACAGAGCCAGTGAGGTGCTCTACCTCACATGGACCGGGATTTTATTCCACAGCATAGGGAGTCTCTGAGTGATAAATCTATCCCTCCAGCACGTCCTATTTATATCCATGCTAAGGTTTAAGTCACTTGCTCTAGTGGTTTTGGTGGATTTGGATTTTTTGAGGTGGAGCATGTCCATTAATTCCGGGTTGGACATGGCCTTGTATGTCAGGCACATGTCACCTCTGAGCAGACGGTATGCGACTGAATAGAGCTGGAGTTTCTTCAATCTGGCAGCATATGACAGATTTTGGAGTCCTTTATCCTTTTAGTGAGGAACTTTTGGGGTCTCTCCAATTGCTGCAGATGTCGGGTGAGATACATCCCGAATGGGGCATTGTGCTCGATCATTGGTCTGATAAGTGAAGAGTACAGGGGAACAATGACCTCACTAGATCTGGATGTGAATCCTTCATGATCAGGTGGGCAATGTAGAAGGTCTTTCTAACCACTTTAGCAATGTGAGTGTCAAAGAAAGGCCACTGTCAACCTGCGTCCCCAGGTCACTGATAACCTCTTCTGTGCTTAGTGGATTGCCACCTATATGGTAGCTTGGGGTTACCTTGTTTTTCCCGAAGGGTATGGCTATACATTTTTGGTGTTTAACTTCAGGCCATGGCTCTGGCACCAGCTATCTGTTTCCGTGAGTCCTTCTGAAGGATATCCGTGTCCGATGCACTTTCCACTATGGTGTCCAGTTTGCAGTCGTCTGCAAACTTTGTCAGCAAAGTCCTCCCATGTTGGCCTGAACTTCTGAGAAGTAGATGCCGAACAATAGGGGCCAAGGACCGAGCCCTGTGGGACACCACTTGTGACCGGCTTGGAGTCTGACATAGCGCCAGCAACTCTAACCCTGTGGGTTCTGTCCTTAAGCCAGTTTGCAACCCATCTTGTGACATATGGGTTTACATTTAAGCTGGTAGTTTTTCTACAATACCCGAGTGGGATATTGTGTCAAAGCCTTGCAAGGTCAAGGTAGGCTGTATGGACTGCCTTTCCCTCATCAATGGCCTTGGTGACTGTTTCGAAGAAGTTGACCAAGTTCAAAAGGCATGATCTTCCCTTGATGAAGCCAAACTGGGTCGGGTCCAATGTCTGCAAGTCCCCTATATCTTTGTTTATGAGCTCCATTATGATCCTCTCCATAGCTTTGCAGACTAGACTTGTTAAGCTTATGGAGCGGTAATTACCAGGGTCCGTAGAGGCACCGCCTTTGTGGAGTGGGACCACAGTTGCCACGCCACTCCTTGGGCACGTATCCTGTGGTAAGGCTGAGATTAAACAGCTGCCTTATGTGCAGGTTTAATTCCTCATTTAGCTCGTGTAGCACACAGCCGGGGACACCATCCAGTCCCATTGATGCTGTGTTTTTAGCTTTAGAGAGAGCAGCTTTCACCTGCGCATTTGAGATGTCTGGGAGGCTACACTCCACTGGGATAGTTATCTCTCCTTTAGGGGGGGAGAGGGGGTGAAGTTTGCACTGAACCTGTCTGCCAGTATGTTGGCAATGTCTGTGGGTTCAGTGATTTTTGTATCATTTTGGACTAATTCTGAGCATATCTGGGAGTTTCCACCCAGGTTCCTAACATAGCTGAAAAAGGCCTTATGATTGTCCTTTGAATCCATGGGAATTTTTCTCTCAAAATTGGCCTTAGTTGATTTTATGAGTGCTCATATTTTTTTACTAATAATGATCAGGGGTGACTTCCCTTTTATGGATTTTGTTCTATCATGTAATAGCTTTCTCTAGGGTCAGTAGTAGGGTCATCTGCATACTGGGCAGTATGTGGTGCCTTTTATTTCTTGTGCTACTCACAGAACACCAATCTGAGAACTGTAGAAGCATAGTGTGAGGGTTGCAGTCAGTACATGGTGACAGCCATGAGAGTTACTGACTTCATATCCCTCATAGGACATATGTCACAACAAACCCTGTTTCAACAGTAAATGTATGAGGTTATCACACCAACATGTCAATATCGGCCCTGTGTTTGTGCTTCCAGTCACAACTCTGTCAACCTTTGTATATAAGTCATGCAGTAAGAGGTGCATATGTTCTGTACACCATTATTTATTGACATCAGACCTGATAACAAGCAAGTGAGATATCAGACTGCTAGATATGTTATGTATAGTAGGGGTTATATTTGAGGACATAACCTGGGCATATTGTGGTAGTGTGTACAATAGTGAGGTCTGTGTACTTATGGTGATTGTCGACAGTGTGTGTATTGTAAATATGTACCTTGGCCTGTGTACAGACTGTAATAGATGTCATTGTTCTTGGTGCTGTTCTATCTGATGTTACATGCTGTTCCAGTGTATGGCACTCTATCGGCTTACATATTTGTAGGGCCAAACACACACATGTCCCATACCACAGACAGGCATCGGACCACACTGTGTAGTGGCCCAGTATATGTAGGGTTAGTGTGTGAGTGGCACATATGAGGATGGTGTTGATCAGACAGTCCATATGCTGTAATAATAAGCTAGTTACCACATGTGGCTGTGGCTGTGTTCACATTGGTTGTGGGTATGCACTTTCACACAGGTGTCTGTTACTCTGTGCTGTGACATGCCTGTAGAGCCTGCTATATTTCCAGGTACATGTGTATTCCCCCATAGGAAAGGTAGGCCAGTGTTGTGGCAGTCTGCCTGTAGTTTGCACAGAGCTTTGTTACATGCCTAGCAGCTTAGTGTACTTACCGAGTGTGATGTTATGTCTAGATATTTGCCAGATGTACTGCTGCAGGGCCACCATAACTGTCATGTATATCTGACAAAGCAGTGGGATGCTGTACAGATGTATGTCACTAACTAGTGGGTAGTATGTGGCCATGTGACCTCTGCACCAGCGGTTATTATGTTTCAGGACAGACAGGAGTGTTTGAATGCATAACCTATGTGGGCTTATGTATTCCAGTATTTACGTGATATACCCACCTACATGACTGGTAACATCCACATTTTCAGGCCTGGTCCACATGTCGTGCACTAAGAGGTTCTGTGTATACCTCTGGAGTGACCAAAGTGTGTCAGACTGTCCACATTTATTGGCCATATCTCTGCTGTAGTCCACAGGATCATTACTGTGCTAGCAGTCATACTGTACTATGATGTCCTTAGGATGTCTGTCAGTAGCCAATGGCACACATGTTAAAAGCAGATGTGACCTCCCACACACAACATGTCTGTTAAGACAACCCCTATCACAGTAGCAACTGTCTACATATATAGGACTCCACTCCATGTTCTGGACATATGGTGAACATATATGTACATATAATTATCCATATATCTATATAGATGTATACACATATACATATTGGCACACATAGATGGATATATATATATATATATATATATATATATATATATATATATATATATATATATATATATATATATATATATCTATATATAATATATAATCTATGTATATATATATATATATATATATATATATATATATCTATGTATATATATATATATATGTATATATATATATATATATATATATATAAACACTCAAATATATACATATACACAGCAGTATATATGTCTACACATATACAGATATACAGGTACTGATACATATGAACATATACTTATGGATATCTATATTTATATTGACAGTAATAGGTATATCAGAATAGATATGTATGCACATATAGTTATAGATATCTACATATATATCTACATAAATAAGCATATCTGTACACATAGGATGTGCTTCTTCCATATATACTAACTTGTCAAAAAATAACCTTAACAAGCTAGTCAATGCTTACAATAGCATTGCCAGATTTGCTACTGCTTCCTTCTTTAGGACCCATCACTGCCATAACCTGAAACAATTAGGCTGGTTAGAGCTTCTGAATCAGATTCACTTTAAACAACTCACCACTGCACACAAAACCCTTTTCCAACCTACCAATATCCCAGTACTCGCTAGTCTCATTACCCAATATAAGAACCTTTCAACTTTACGCTCATCTAATAAACTACTAGTATCAATATGTCAATCTAATAACATGGCAGGAGATGCTTTGGTCTCAAATGCAGTTGGAAAGTATTGAAACCAACTCCCCCATGAACTTACATCACTGTCTTCATTTACTCTTTTTAAACACAATCTGAAACTCTATCTTAAAACCCATTGGTTATGTCCCTGTACAAATCAAGACTAATCTCATACTATATCCCAAATACCCTCTCTTAAGACCTAATTCCTACTCTATCTGTGTCTTTTTAAATCAAGGCCTATCCTTGGCAAAAACATATCTTATCCTAATAGAGATCATTTAAAATACCTAGTTAAATTCTTCTGCATATAATTCTAAAGCATCCTACTTAAAGCAGGCAACAAGTATTGTTTAAACTGTGAGTATTGCTGAACTGTTGAAATTTGAAGTACGTATTTGTTTAACAATTACTTTCTAGTCACTAATGAAGTCTTGTACATAAAGTCTAAAATATCTTATCTAATGCTTGTAACATGTTTTTTGTATAAACTGTGGAGATTCCTGAACTGTTTAAAATTTATAGTATTTAACTGTATAACAACTAGTACCCGTATGCTAGTAGTCTAATAATCTCCTGGAGCTTATCTCCCCGGGACTCTACTGAAAATGGACATAAATCCAGTTAGACTATCCTGGTCAACAAATGCAAAATAATAAAATAATAAATAAATAATAGGATGTGCAGACATATATAGCTATATATACATACATCAATATATACTTACACACACACACACACATATATATATATATATATATATATATATATATATATATATGGATCTACCTGACTACATCGACAGTTCACAACACTGACAACGACTTCACCGACACCACATAATCGACAGTTCACAAACACGACACCTCATACACTGACATCATAACAACAAACAAAACAAATCCCTGTCCAAAACCCACACACACAACACAAGCACACCAAAATCCTTACAAACCAACACTAACCCTTACATACACAACTATCTACAACCTTAACGAAACCTAACCCTAAGGTCCGTCCAGCCCTAACCCTAACTCACTTAACCCGCCTCTAACCCAAAAAATATCACTACTGCACCCTTACCTAACCCGCGCCCTAACCCTAACTCACTTATCCCACCCCTATCCCTACAGACCATCAACATCGCACACTTACCTTACTCGCACCCTAACGGCCGTCACTCCCGCATACTTACACATCCTTTCCCCATCTCAGTGTTCTCAGCGTCGGTGTTTTCCTCCGTCGGTCCTCTGACTTGTCGATCTTCTGAGTCGTTGTCGGTGTTGTGAACTGTCGATGTAGTCAGGTAGATCCATATATATATATATATATATATGTGTGTGTGTGTGTGTGTGTGTGTGTGTGTGTGTGTGTGTGTGTGTGTGTGTGTGTGTATGTATATATATATATATATATATATATATGTATATATATATATATATATATATATATATATATATATATATATATATATATATATATATATATACAAAGGCATGTACACATGGCCATATATATGAAGCACTATACAGATGTGTATACGGGCATATGTATGAATATACATGTGTATGTACATGTAGATATATATCAACATATGTATATATCCATATTCCTGTCATGTGTAAACATTACAGTTGTGTATACCTTCCCAGATGTATCTGACCGTATGTATCTGATATGTGTACATTATGATAAAACAACATATGTGATGCAACAGTCATATTAATAAGTACTACACAATTATGGAAGTAAAGGCAGTTGTTCAATACTAATCAATATGTCTATTGACAGATATATTGGAAAAACAACAGCTGTCTTCACAGTGGTCATGGTGTAGTGGTTATGTGTTGTGAATATAGTGCACAAGGTCCTTGGTTCAAAACCTGCAAGGGCTGTTCATTTTGTTGCTTTGCAGAACAAGGGCTGTCAGATACAGAGTGATTAAGGCAGTTTTAAGCAGATTTAAGCGTGTTTGTGCAGGTTTTGCTATGCTACTGGTAAATGTATGGCACTTACACAGTGTAGGCTTCACTCACCAGTGTGCAAATCAGCTCAGGTGTTATATTGGAGCAATGTTGATACCTGCTAAGCATGGCTTAGCCCGGGTAACCTGATCTCACCACCTAGTCCGATAACATAGTAGGATAATGACATCTCTAATAAGTGTATGTAATGCCATGTACAATACATGCACCTATGTGCTGTCATTGCAGTAGCAAGGGGTGTGAGTGTCATGTCTGGGACACACAAGTATATGAGGCCTGTACATCACTGTTATCCATGTGAATGTGTTACATACAGGGGTAGTAGCCCAGGGTACATGCTGTTACACTGGCATGCAGTGTATCATGGCGGTTCTATTGTTGACAGTGCTTTCTCAGGCAAGAGTAGAGTGCTAAATGTAGTACTGACAACAGGCACACCTGCAGGCATAACTGGACTCTGAGGCCTCCCTGTTGTGTCCCTGGTCTGTGAGTTGTGTCACAGTTTATATTCCCTACTGGATAATGATCCAACATTTGGATTGTAACTGTAGCCTACCATCTGTACAGCACATGTTAATGAGGGCTTCCAACATGTAATTATGGCATACATATTGTTGTCAGACATCTGTCTATCAACACATTCATCCTACTGCATAGTTACTTGCCAAGCTGATGACTGTCAGTCCCTGTACAGATGTGTAGGTGGCAGGTATCCAGTGGGATATGTACAGGCAACCTATGCTTGATTGACACTGACATGTCTGCCTAACTGTGTAATATATATAGAAGACAACACCCTGTATGAACCACATGTCACAGGTACCTCTACTGTACTACCACAGTCAACAGAACATGCTTGGGTAAAGGTTTCCATCACATACACTAACCATGTGCATACATGCTGCATACATGTCAACTTGATCACCTCATTGGCCATGTGCAAGAAGCAGTCAGATGATTGGCTGATACATGTCTCTCTCATCCTGAGGGTCACCACAGTGGTGTCTGTCGATAGATTGCCTGTTGCCACATGGCAGGTGGCAGGATACCACTGTACACACATCCCCTACACAACCCATTTCTCCATGGACAATAGCTAGGTACACAGCTATGACCACAAGCAGTGATGCACCCCAGTACTGACACATGTGTACATGTGCATTACTGAGGATAGCAGTGTCTGTGTGTTAGCACACCTGTACTTGGGAATTCCTTGAGGGCCTTCACAACCACTGCAACACCCATTGCCATAGTCAGTTGTGGCTGCTGCTGTATGGGATATTACATGTACCTTGATACACTCCTCTTCCTACCGGCTACACAAGCATTGCAGTACCAGCACAACAGTGTTGTACAAATGGGTCGATAGGCATGGGATACCCATTGAGTTCTGGCAAGTGTGTGTATGTGTGCATGTCCGTATATCTGTAGGGTACAGCATTCCGAGGCCACATAGTCCTATTACAATACCCATTGCCACACAGTAGTACATATAGTGTTGTTGCTGCCCATAGGTGAGGCATGAGAATGCAACACCCTACTATGCCTGTGGCATGTGCATTAGATGCATATCCCTGTAGTACCACTGTTGGGATATACAATGGGTTGAATTGCAGTTGTGGGCAATGTGTTGATGGTGGGTATGTTAGAGTATCATCAAGGGTTTCAGGGAGTACAATATCCAATGGGGGATGTGGGTGCTGTTGTATGGGATATTACATGTACCCTGTTACACTCCTCTTCCTACCGGCTACATGAGCCTTGCAGTACCAGCACAACAGTGTTGTACAAATGAGTTGATAAGCATGGGATACCCATTGAGTTCTGGCAAGTGTGTGTATGTGTGCATGTCCGTATATCTGTAGGGTACAGCATTCCAAGGCCACATAGTCCTATTACAATACCCATTGCCACACAGTAGTACAGATAGTGTTGTTGCTGCCCATAGGTGAGGCATGAGAATGCAACACCCTACTATGCATGTGGCATGTGCATTAGATGCATATCCCTGTAGTACCACTGTTGGAATATACAATGGGTTGAATTGCAGTTGTGGGCAATGTGTGATGGTGGGTATGTTAGAGTGTCATCAAGGGTTTCAGGGAGTACAATATCCAATGGGGATGTGGGTGCTGTGTGCACTGTCATTACACCAATGTTCACCCGGTATATGTCCCATGTACCACTTATGGTGACCACAGTCACCGTCAACCATACCGGTAACTGATACCATAATCCAGCCCAGTTATGGATGTGCTGTGTGCAGCCTACCTGTAACACATTGGACACATGGTCAAGTTAGTTAGCAGCGATAGGCCCAGGTCTCTCAGACATGTGTCTGCCTGTTATGTGTCTGTTGGTGTGTATATGAAGGCATGTCACGCTATGTATTGTCCATATACACCCATTACATCCTGATTAGCATACTGTACATGTCTGGGAATGTTCTGCATGTAACATGCGACCTGGAACACACCTCACCCTAAACGGTGTGTGGTGTGTGCAATGAAAGCCACACACTTTAGTATCACTACATACCTAGGTAGGGGTCTAATCCCAGTGTTGCTATGTAAGAGTGTGCATGTATGTGGATGGGTCTACATCAGGTTGCCGATTATGCATGTCCCTGCAGGTCACCTGTCCATGTGGCACAGGCAATAACTGTTATACAAACCTGTGACATGTGGTCAACTGTACCCCAGATATGTCACAGCCATGGTGTCACCACAGGGACATACCCCTTATGGAATATGACTGAAGACCATCCTCCTGCTGATACATGTACAACTACAACACAAGTGGATAACATTATTGAGACAACAATCAACCAGTGTTACTAACAGCTATAATGCATCATTGCTGGATAGCTACACTACCTGACATGTATGCATTAAACTTTACTCCTGACAACATGTTACACTGCAGTACTTTGGTACACTGTAGTACAGTCACCATGTGCATCAGGACCATATTAGCCTGTCCCTGCATCAATGTTATGGATGACAGGGATGAGGCACCGGTATCATCATATGCACAGGGTGTGTTGTTGGTTTACCAGAGGCCGAGGGTGGCCCATACATTTCACACCATGTGTGTGGGTGAGGGGTGTAATGAGGTGAACTAGGCATGGTGATGTGGTGTGTGTAGGTATGGGGTTGCCCTAGGTGTGTTCGTATAGTGTGTGGGTATGCATGCACACAGTTTTGTCATGTGGCTGCCCTACACAGGTGTTTATGGACAGCTGAAGACCATACCTGGCAAAGTGTGCAGTTCACTGCCTCCGACCATGGACACATGGACTGTGCCTGCCAGGGTTTCCAGGGGCATGTCCAGGTACAGGCCATGATGTGCTCCCCTGATGATGACAGATGTCCACTGGAACCAGGTTCCTCTTGGGACAGGCCAGGACCATGTGTTCATGGCCTGCTGTGGTGTGGATAGCACCCCCCCCTGTGGTGCTGGGGCTGGTACTGCCACCATGGGGGCCCTGGCACTGTGGGGAGGTGCTATCCATGCAGTGCTGGGGCTGGGACTGCCACTATGGGAGCCCCTTGGTGTCCTAGCACATCCACGTTGACTGCCAGCTGCTGGTGTTGCTGGCCTACGCCCATGCGGCCATTACTGCACTCCCACCATATGTTCAAGCATGGACAAACCACAGTCGATGAGGGCCATCATCTCACCAGACCATCTATCCATGAGCTCGGTATAAGCACGGATGGCACCAGACAGTTCATAGAAGTTGTCACTTGCAGATGTGAGAGTAGCCCTCTGCAGCCTCAGGCCCTGTCTGGTGTAATGTTCCATATGTGGCTGCACTGCCATGACAGCCTGAAATATGCACCTGGTGGAACCAGCTGTGGCTTATCTGCCAGGAGCATGATGACCAGTGGCCTTACCACCAGCACCTTGGGACATCTGCTTATGTGGTGCCCTGCCAGACATCCAGCTATTCCTGCTATGACCGGACACAGTAGGCATGGTTACCACACTCTCCTGTACGCTGCCACCAAATGCCAGCTGTCCCTTCACTATGGCAACTGGTGATGGGGTATGTATGGGCACTGAAACTGTGTGCAGGGTTGGGGGGGCTAAAAGAGGGATGCCAAATTATGGTGCTGTTTTGGTCCCTGACAACCCCACCTGTGCCTCAATAGTACTATCATCATCTTTGGTGTCTCTATGGACATCAACATCAGATTGCATGCAGGAGTGAGCCTGACCCACCTCGTCACCTATGGGGGAAAACAAGAAATGCACTTTAAGACCTGTACAGCATTGCATAACAGTACACACACACATACACACCCAAACACACACACACACACACACACACACACACACACACACACACACACACACACACACACACACACACACACACACACACACACACACACACACACACACATAACACCTTAATACCTGCCTGTCCATGACTTTACAGACAGTCACACATTTATTCCCATGCATTCCCATCCTGCATCACACTTGGTAACATACAGTCATTAATACCACTCATTAACGTATCATTCCTCTAAATGCCTAGACAAGTGATCACAACACAAGATCTGTTATTCCATTACCTCCCTGACCTGAGTGGAGTGGTTTTACATGGTCTCACTGTTGTCATTCAGTGTTCACCATGTTCACCCTGTGTATGTCCGGACATCATGAGCATGACCCCTATATGTGAGGGGCTACTATGTTCACTCCATAATATCACGCACTGGAGTGTGATGTGTAAGTATTGCTCAGTACATGCCAGATATGCTGCTCATTCAACCTATCATGTGACAGCTGTAATATATGGATAAACTCCCTGGTGTTGTCTATTCTGTAGTGCTTCATATGTGGTTTGTCAGTCACCTCTCTGCTGAATGCAATATTAAAGGTATACCTGGTGTATATCTTCCCTCCCAATGCATGTTCCATGTTACAGACCTTATTATACTATCAACTGTCCTGTGATTATATACATGACAAGTATTCCTGATGTGTCATGTGTCAGTCCATGTCCATGTAAAGCACGATCCCAAAGGGAAGTACTGCTGTATAAGCAACCCCACAATCAGACATGTGCATACATGGACACCCACACAAACACGCACACACACACACACACACACACACACACACACACACACACACACACACACACACACACACACACACATGCACACACACACACACACACACACACACACACACACACACACACACACACACACACACACACACACACACAGGCTTGTATGCACAATGATAGTACACACAGTCCTACTATTACCCATCTGTCAATATGCATAACATGTGGTACACAACAACATGCAGTGCAATTATAGTCAGTCCATGCTAACAACAGTATACATGAGTGTGTGATGCATGTGCTGTGTTAGTAGGTGATGCCCCTTCCCCTGGATACCACTGCACCCATGTACACAGTATTGCTGTGCACCTGTTCTGCACCCTGCCATGTACTGTGCACCAAACCTCACAGGTGTATAACCCATTGCTGAATGTGTAGTACTGTGTCAGTTATGTCAGCTCTAATGCTCACAGCCCCTATGTTTTCCAGCAACACATACCTGGGATTATATGTGGGCAGATGTAATTTGTGAATGCCTGATGCCTGGTTTACAGATCTCAACATCAGTGGACCATGTATGACCAATCCAATACTATAACACTGAAAACTGTCAGGGCATACCATGGCTATGGGAAGTATACATGCCCTTATTAATATGATGCACCCTTCCTTGATCTGTCATGGGACCACATCATCGCATATATTAACAGTACATGAGCCTGATATGTGACATATGTCCTGTACATTCACATGCAGTGTCTAAGAAATGTGTTAGGTGTGCTGATGCTGCCTGCGATGCATACACTCCATGTGTGCATATGTGCCCAGACCCTTACCATGATGGTTTGTTGCACCTATTGTTATGTGTACTACAGTAATCACTTCTCATGGCAGGGGTATACTAGCATGGGCCATCTGTATTTGCCAGTGTATGTTCAGTCTGCCTTACACATGTCCACCAAATCTGCATGATTGCAAGGTCTACTCATGTGCACATCCCTTGGTGTTCACACACTACCGTCACTATTACTGTGGGGGTAGGGTTACATCTGCCACAGTTACTAAACCTGTGTGCAGATATGGCCATTCTTAGCATCCTTAGTATCCCTGCTGCAGTAAACTGGTGTGTCATGCTGACACCCCCTCCCCATCTTCAGCCTTTTTGCAAATGCTTGATAAGTAAGGCCTACACGTGTCAGTTTGCAGTGTCCCATACACTAAACACCATGTGTTACAGCCTATTCCCAGCTGATAATGTGGACCACAGTAATACAATATGTCATAGTGTAACTCTGTAACAGTTGCCATTGTACTGCTGGTATATCCACTGCTGTTGCACTGTATATGGGTGATGTTTCACACATGTCCCTACTGCAGGCCATGTGTCCTACCATTATGTTACTCCCTGTGGACACTTTCTGCAATGACAGGATATTAGTTATCTTCCAGGTGTCTGACATACCCTTCCAATATCCCATTATGGTCACCACTGTGATGCCGTGCATTTAACAGCAACAATACGTGCACATGTACAGCATGCATTCTGGGTAGGTGTGTTAGATTTGTGCATGGAATATACCATAGCTATTACATGCCAAGTGTATTGGCAAGCATCAACATAAACCATACTCACCAGCTACAGGCTGCTGCCTCGGTGGTATACAGGAGAGACCTACATAAGAGGGTGAGAGATGCAAAGTCAGTGGCCACACCTGTGACATTGCTGCAGGGTGGGTGCAGCATTACAGTACATCAACAATACATATCCACAATACTACCATGTATGCACATCTGTTTATTACTACTATGCAGCAGCAAATTATATCTATGACATGTCAGATATGCATGATCTACCTGTACAGATGCAGATGCATATCCAACAGTGGTCTACTGATGTGCCCTTTGCCCTTACCTGCACACTCCTCAGCCATTGTGTGGGTAGCACTCACCTCCACAATGGTGTCCGGCAGTTGTTGGCTGTTCAGACAGGCAGGTGCAACGAGGCGGGCGAGGAGCTCCTTAACACATGTCAGGTGGATGGATGGCATGCCCCCCTGTTGCGAGGTGATCCATCTGGACTGCAGCAGTACGCTGATGGGCATTGTGAAGCAGGTCAGAAAAATGAAGCCAGACCTGCTCATAACTGTGGTTGTGCAGTCCAACATCATTGACCCTGTGGACTAGGTCATTTCATAGGGAGGTCTGCTCCTGCTGCTCATGTGTGGCCTGGACAAACAGGACAGGGTAGTGCTGGATTAGGTAGTTTAGCCCTATTTCATTCTCTGCAGCTGAGTAAGCAGGGAGCCGTCCATGTGACATCTTGCCTGAAAGACATAAAGATGAAAACAGATCTGAGCAACTCATACAGCAAGGTTGCCACAGATCTTAATACACATCTCTGTCACCCACCCACCATATCAGTGACAACAAACTGTACACACAACTTAATAGGCATGGCTACAGCTTACCTATAAGTGGGGCAGATATTGTATTGTACCACACTTTGTGCTATGTGTTTGTAGCCATGTTCCCTGTGTGGACACTATCATTGCTAGCCTGTTACAGACTATTCACCTGCATGCCATTGTCAGAGCCACTATGGTTCCATACTCTATGTCTGTGGTATGCTTGCTATGTGATTGCTGTGCATCTGACAATCTGTGTTATTGTTGATATCTATGCATGCTGATGGACATTTTCTGGGATTGTGTAGACTATTACTACCCACATATGTTCTATAATAGTAACACAATAGCCTGTTTAGGGAATATTTGCCAGCAGAACCACCTATCCAAACTCATCTACCCATGTTACCAGGCCATATCACATGTGGGACCCAGCCTTTGGCCTCCTCATGTACTGGTCCAACCCTACCTTCAGAAGGAACCTCCTCAGGGGATGCTGCCCCCCTGGGGGCACACACAGACATGATGTTGTCCCCAGAGGTCAGGTCCAAGGTCTGTTTCATAGCAGGCTCCACAGACACATGTGGGATGTGCTACATCACCTTGAGGTACCCAGTACACATTCACAGGGTCCACATGCTCCTCCTGCTCAGCCTCCAGGCTGGGCACCTTTAGGACATGGAATGCTGTTGTGTGTAGTAGTGGGTGGGAGGCTTGTTCCCATTGTGTCCATATTCAGGCCCATGGAACTTTCACATCGCAGACCACTCATACCATCCAGGGTGTTTACCCACCACTTGTGTCACATACCACCCCTGAATGGTGTCCTCTATATCTACCAACCCAGACCACCTCCACAACTATACCTGCCATACATCCCCATATTCCCATTCCCAACTTCATAGACAAGGGCAATGTGGTCCCAACAAGTGGCTCACATTTGACATAACCATCCATGTTGCACATACTGACAACTGTATATATCTGTGTGCATTGCTATGTGTGCTGTTCCCTCACACATAGCATGCAGCACTGTGGTGGTAATACAAGGGACATGTATTTACATGCATAAATATGTGTGTGTGTGTTTGTATATATGTAGACATGTGCATATAGATATATATCTATATATGTGTAGATATATATGATATTGTATATATATATATATATATATATATATATATATATATATATATATATATATATATATATATATATATGCTATATATGTCTGCATATGGGTATCTGTATATTTGTGGACATACATGTAGATATATATATATATATATATATATATATATATATATATATATATATATATATATGTGTGTGTGTGTGTGTGTGTGTGTGTGTGTGTGTGTGTGTGTGTGTACACATATACATACCTATATATTATAGGCTACATTCAGACATCAGGTCCACAATCTCAAAACACCTTCTTGCTTCTGCCTTGCTATAACACAGACAGGTGCCACATATGGACACAGCCTAACATTAGGGGGTATATGTAGGACCAGATTGCAAGGTAACCCTACTGCACACCTATGGCATTCCAGCATGCTGCAATACAGGTTAACCTGAGAATCCTGCAAGTGGTGGGCTGTGGAACCCCATGTCCATCATTATGGCATTACTTCCACCAACAGCTATTGGCCACAATAATACACATGCTTCCCATTATACAACACACACTTTGATGGCTTACATCTTATCAGTCAGTGCTGCTCTGCACAATTGATGGATATGGCCACCTACCCACAGGGACAGACTTTATTGCTCTTAGCAGTTGTTCATCTGAACATCATTGCAACAACAACACCTGATGGCACATATAAATCATTCCACATCATCTATCCCATTACTATGGACGAAATACTACAGTCATTTACATACATATATGCTTCACATACCTGTTGGGAGAATGATGTCTCTTCTGGATAGTTTGCTGGATGGATGTTTTTTTTTTTAATTTTTGTTGTGTTTTTTTTTTTGCCTTTCACTCACTCTCTCTCTCTCTCTCTCTCTCTCTCTCTATCTTGGTCTCTCTCCAGTAAATGGATTGAGCTGCTTTGAATAGATTGCAGCGTGGATTTTGTAGGTGATGCACATGATCAGGTGATGGCCTCTGCAGCAGTCAGTGTCCTCCACTTGCTACCTGCATGCAGCATGCTGTGTAGTACTGCCAATTACAACTGTCATGGCGACCTACTACTATAAGTCCCTACATCATGTGGGAGTGGTCCCTTTACCTTTCCTGTATGGTGGGCATCCTTCCTGTGTGTGGGCAGTAGTTTTACAGACAGCAGGTAGCAATACCTCTTACAAGAGAACTTGCACACTCAGGCCAGCTACATATTTGTATGAGGTTCCAGAACTACAGACAGTGTGTGAGTAGTGTTGTTGTATGCATTGTATAGCACCAGTGTTACAGGGTTTGTGTGTACATACTAGTTCAACATGAAATGCAGTCTGTCTGCATCACTCTCAACTGTGGGCCTATCCACTTGATGGCCAGAGGTGTGCCTATTATGTTTTGTCTGTCCACCACACAGGTCTTGTGTCAGATATATCGCTGGCAGTGTGTGTGTTGAGTGCTATCAGTACATGTCTACATCCATTTGTGTTTCTAACTTCATATTCCTGATAAAGGGTATGTTGCAGACTATCCTCTAACAACATTGACTTGCTTATTGTATGACAAAATTATTTCACATATGGGGCTGTGTTCCAGCCACTGTCCTCCACCTACATACAAGGCTTTGTCCATATGACATGCTGCCAGGCGTTGTTATGTAGTGGACTGTGAGTATGTCATGCTGCCATTCCTGCCATCATTTCACTGCTGTTGTGGCCCCACACATATTGTGGGGTTGGGTCCATATATGTGTGGGCTTCATCTACACAATACATGTGTATCCTTATGCACTCCAGAATCCAATGAATGTAACTGTTGTACATGGCCCTATATGTCAGTCTATGGGGGGGGATGCACCATAACTAACATAGGCTGTTACAACATGTGGGGGTATCACAGGTATGCTACCTTAAGGTATTTGGATGTACATTACCTTACAATTCATCTTGGGTAAATGCAGGCCTACTACTTCCTGCCATACAGACTGCTCTGTTTGTCAGTGTGATTGTGATGGCATCAGTTATGCCTTGTTATGCAACAGATACATCCCATTGTGTCAAAGGAGGTATTTACCCCTAGGTATTTTGTACAGAGTGTAGATAGAGGCTACTGGACTATACATCTGCATTACTTCCTGTTGATTGATTGTTATCCTGTGGCCCAGTCTGTCTTTACTGTTGTACTACTTGAATGCCTTGGCCTAGACAGCAAAATATGTAAACCTTTCCAGAATACTGTATTAATTTATCTGTTTGACAGCTGCATTAGTCTGTTTATATGTATGTCAAAGTCTAAACAGCTATATGACATGGCATATGCAACTGTAATAGTACACAAATAAAGCTTTCCCATGTATGCAAACCTGTGCGGTGTTATATTCTTTGACCTCTCTGTGGGTATATGTTGCAGGCAACAATTGTCATTTGTATGGGTGGCTCATACAGTGTCCAGTTGGTAAGGTGGCAACTGTAGGCATAGTGGCTGTTCCATACTGTGTGCACCCTCTACATATGAATTTCCCTAAACATATCTCTATGTGTGTATGTGTAGTTTCATATCTATCTATATGTGTGTGTGTATATATATATATATATATATATATATATATATATATATATATATATATATATATATATATACACGTGTGTCTGTGTACATGTATCTTAGGAATGTTGATTGCTTCCACATTGTACATTCCCTATGGTAGCCATATGGTACTGCATGATATGTTACTGATACCAGCCTGACACCATACAGGTGGGATGGAGTACTGTTAACATCTTGTGCCCTTGTTGCGTCAGATCCTGGTTATGGGATTTGCAACAGTTGGTATTATACTGCAGGACAGACATTTTTGGCTGTGTGGGGGGGTATGTATACGTGCAAAACATATGTTGCTTGGGCCCCCTCACCCCCGTTAATGGTCCATGTGGACATATATGTTTTTGTTATGTTCTCTTTTATATCTATAGATATATGTCTGCATATCCATACATATATATATATATATATATATATATATATATATATATATATATATATATATATACATATATATATATATATATATATATATATATATATATATATATATATATAGAGAGAGAGAGAGAGAGATAGAGAGAGAGACATATTTAAGATTTGATCCAGTAAATATTGTGTGTTTTTGAGTCAGTAAGTATTGTGTGTCTGTCTATCTGCAGTTTGCTGCCTGAAGTGTGAAAAAGTGTAGCCATCTGGGCTCATTGAAAGTTGTTAGACTGCTTTGAAATTCATGTGTTAGTGTTAGCTTGGGGGTTCTGTTTGCATTAAAATCTGTGTTGGTTACATTTCTAGTAGTCAATTTTAATCAGAGTTGCTGGCTACTGAGACTTGTCTGCATGTATCAACTGGACACAAACTGATTTAAGTATACTTTTCTCTGCCCTTATTTAAGATTTGATTCAGTAAATATTGTGTGTCTCTGTCTTTCTGCAGTTATCCCCCCTCCCTGTTTCCTGTTGTGGTGTTAATCTTGGTGGCTTTGGAATTGCCCGCCTCTGCTATAAATCTGTTTTTGCACACTCTTCCTGGACCCATCTCATTTGCTCACTCAACTGAGTACAGTGAGATCATATTTTGATTTTAGATACTCCTACCAGTCCCATCTCCTCTGCTGTGTACAGAGAGAGCATTTGGGAAGGACATTCCCCTATAGTATCTTAATCTGCTCTGTTTCCTCCCTCTACAAAAAAAATGCCACTTCATCTGCTTTACTGTATTTGTGTTTCTTCCTACTTTATTACCTTATTTTGCTTGTGCATCTTCTTAAAAGTAGTCAATTGTGTTTATTCTGCTGCCTTTATTACTGCTTGTTAGTAGCCAGATTAAATTGTAACTGTTATTCTTAGGCCTTTGGTTTAAGCACTTGGGCTTCAAACAATTGTTTTACATTAAGAAGGTTTGTGTTCTGCACTATTGTGACAGGACAGGTAGCATACATCCTTCTAAGTTGGGAACTGCTGATTGAAGGCTCAGTGTCTGTTATTCTAAAAGTGTATTAGTTCTGGGTTAAGCACTTGGGATTCAGGCCAGTTATTTTACAATGAGAAGGTTTGTGGTCTGCACTTTTGTGGGAGGAGAGGCTAGATTCTGCCCTTCTGAGCTGGGAATTTCTGGTTAAAGGCTTATTGCGCATGCTTACTTGAACTGTTTTTTTATGAAATCGGTACATCTTGTTTGCTGTAGCATAGACTAGATTCAGGCCTGCTGGATCTAACTTTCTTTGTATAACTTGTGCAATGATCCAGGCCATCTTTTTTGGAAAAGGTTTCTCTGTACCCTAGTGGCAGGAGTATGCTGTTAGAACTTGTCTGATTGAAGACTGCTGGAACAGGGCTCAGTTTTGAACTTTTTAACTAGTTAATTGGGTAAAGTGCTGTTTTGATTGTATCTGCTATATTTTCTGAATATATATATATATATATATATATATATATATATATTTATATTTATATACTTGTTTCCCACTTTTCTGAAATAGAATAGTCCAGTTTTCAGGTCACTGCTGAATCCAGGGCTATGTTACAAGTTTCTGTGTTGCCCATACCTTACTTGGATAGAAGGAAGTTTCATTGTTCACCTGTGAGAGAGGGGAGCTTTGAGCAGCCTATCTGTCCCTGGAGGAGTGGTTTCAGCCCAGATGTTAGTAGCTTATTGACCATTTTGGACTAATTTCTCTCTCTTTCACTTCCCTGCTATAAAAAACACATTTGCACAGTTTTTGCGCTTGCATTCCACTCATCAAGTGCCTTCCAAGTGTTCTGCTGAGTTTACAGGCGCAGAGAGACAAAAGAGAGACTTTGGAGTGATTAAGTATCACGTTTCTGCTTTTCTTGCTGTCTTAACTAATTCCGCCTAAAACTCCAGCTTTTTTAGTGTTTCTGTGATTTAAAAAGTTTGTTATTGCTACGTATTGTACTTATTTGCTGCCTGCACTTGAATTAAGTCATTTTTGTCTTGAAATAATCTGTTTAATTGTTGTAGGCTACACACTAAAGTACGATAGCCATTTCTGTGCATTTAAAGTGTTGTTTTGATTGTATCTGCTCTATTTTCTGAAAAAATAAATACTTGTTTCCCGCCATTGTGAACTAGTATAGTCCAGTTTTCAGGTTATTGCTGAATCCAGGAATATGTTACAAGTTTCTGTGTTGCCCATACCTTACTTGGATAGAAGGAAGTTTCTCTGTTCACCTGTGAGAGAGGGGAGCTTTGAGCAGCCTATCTGTCCCTGGAGGAGTGGTTTCAGCCCAAAAGTAAGTAGTGTATTAGCTATTTTGGGCTAATTTTGATTGTATCTGCTCTATTTTCTGAAAAAAAAAAAAAATATATATATATATATATATATATATATATATATATATATATATATATATACATACATACATACACTTGTTTTCCACCTTTCTGATTTAGTATAGTCCAGTTTTCTGGTTATTGCGGAATCCAGGGCTGTGTTACAAGTTTCTGTGTTGCCCATACCTTTCTTGGATATAAGGAAGTTTCTCTGTTCACCTGTGAGAGAGGTGAGCTTTGAGCAGCCTATCTGTCCCTGAAGGAATGGTGTCAGCCCAGAAGTTAGTTTATTGGCCATTTTGGGCTAATTTCTATCTCTTTCACTTCCCTGCTATAAAGACCACATTTGTGCAGTTTTTGCGCTTGTATTGCACTCAGCAAGTGCCTTCCAGGTGTTCTGCAGAGTCTACAACAGCAGAGAGACAAAAGAGAGACTTTGGAGTGATTATGTATAATTTTTCTGCTTTTCTTGCTGTCTTAACTAATTCCACCCAAAATGCCAGGTTTTTCAGCGAACCTGTGATTTAAAGTTTGTTATTGCTTCATATTGTACTTATTTGCTGCCTGCACTTGAATTAAGTCATTTTTGTGTTTAAATAATCTGTTTAACTCTTGTAGGCTACACACTAAAGTGTGATAGCCTTTTCTGTGCATTTAAAGTAGTGTTGTTTTGATTGTATCTGCTCTATTTTCTGAAACAAACAAACAAACAAACAAAAATATATACTTGTTTCCCACCTTTCTAAACTAGTATAGTCAAGATTTCAGGTTATTGCTGAATCCAGGGCTGTGTTACAAGTTTCTGTGTTGCCCATACCTTACTTCGATAGAAGGAAGTTTCTCTGTTCACCTGTGAGAGAGGGATGCTTTCAGCAGCCTATCTGTCCCTGGAGGAGTGGTTTTAGCCCAGTAGTTAGTAGTTTATTGGCCATTTTGTGCCAATTTTGATTGTATCTGCTCTATTTTCTGAAAAAAAGAAATATATATACTTTTTCCAGCCTTTCTGATCTAATATAGTCCAGTTTTCAGGTTATTGCTGAATCCAGAGCTGTGTACAAGTTTCTGTGTTGCCCATACCTTACTTGGATAGAAGGAAGTTTCTCTGTTCACCTGTGAGAGAGGGGAGCTTTGAGCAGCCTAGCTGTTCCTGGAGGAGAGGTTTCAGCCCATAAGTTAGTTTATTGCCATTTTGGGCTAATTTCTACCTCTCACTTCCCTCCTCTAAAAACTGCATTTGCACAGTTTTTGTACTTGTATTCTGCTCAGCAAGTGCCTTCCAGGTGTTCTGCAGAGTCTACAGCAGCAGAGAGACTTTGGAGTGATTAAGTATCATTTTTCTGCTTTTCTTGCTGTCTTAACTAATTCCGCGTAAAATGCCAGGTTTTTTAGCGAATCTGTGATTTAAAGTTTGTTATTGCTACATATTGTACTTATTTGCTGCCTGCACTTGAATTAAGTCATTTTTGTGTTTAAATAATAGGTTTAACTGTTGTAGGCTACACACTAAAGTGTGATAGCCTTTTCTATGCATTTAAAGTGTTGTTTTGATTATATCTGCTCTATTTTCTGAAAAAAAAGAAACAAACAAAAAATACTTGTTTCCCGCCTTTCTGAACTAGTATAGTCAAGATTTCAGGTTATTGCTGAATCCAGGGCTGTGTTACAAGTTTCTGTGTTGCCCATACCTTACTTCGATAGAAGGAAGTTTCTCTGTTCACCTGTGAGAGAGGGAAGCTTTGAGCAGCCTATCTGTCCCTGGAGGAGTGGTTTTAGCCCAGTAGTTAGTAGTTTATTGGCCATTTTGTGCTAATTTGATTGTATCTGCTCTATTTTCTGAAAAAAAAAAAACTTTTTCCCACCTTTCTGAACTAGTATAGTCAAGTTTTTAGGTTATTGCTGAATCCATGGCTGTGTTACTAGTTTCTGTGTTGCCCATAGCTTACTTGGATAGAAGGAAGTTTCTCTGTTCATCTGTGTGAGAGAGGGGAGCTATGAGCAGCCTATCTATCCCTGGAGCAGTGGTTTCAGCCCAGATGTTAGCAGTTTATCGGTCATTTTGGGCTAATTTCTTTTTCTTTCCCTTCTCTGCTATAAAAATCGTATTTGCGCAGTTTTGCACACCGGGCAGTGCCGGTTAGCTAGAGTTAAACTATTCTCGGCTCCACGAAGTCTACTCTTCAATTTTTCCCTTGGAACTAGACAAACCCTCAACTTTAGCACTCAAACTATTAATTTCACAGTCAAGCACTTGCATAAAACTCATAGCAAGCACTAATTAACCCTAGCACTAGACCCCCCCTATAATGTCCAGAAGGACAAGGCTCTCTATTCGTCCCCACCAGCCAATAAGAAAAACAGCTTACTCTACCTAGTCAGGCATGTCCAAAGGGCAGTTTCCAGTGTACTCTCCAGTCCAACTGGTGAATCTGGGCATTTTGAGGCAATGTTACAACTGCCTCATGTACACAGACAACCCTCTCCTCTTACCACCAAACACTAATATACACAAGAGATGCAATTATACAGCCAAACTGGAGGCAAAGCTCTCTCAACCCAAGACTGGAACAGACAGTCAAGAGGAGAAGTGTAATACTTGCAACACACCACCAGTCTCACATAGACCTAATACGCCAACACCGGCAAATAACAAACATGAATACATGAAAACATACTCAGAGGCTCAAAATAAAAATCTGTGAAAGCAACAGAGACCTCCAAAGCAGACATCCAAGCAACCCCCACACCCCATCACCAACCATGAAACACATACTTCACATAATTAGTGTGCCACGCAATCACAGCCCTTAAGGCAAAATAACATACCCAACACACTAGTAATAGGCGACTCTATAATCAGGCACACTGATGTCCCATTAACTAGGCTGGACAAGGAGAAGGGTACAATTAGCTGCCTGTCACATGCCAGGATCCGCTATTTAACACAAGCACTCGGATCACTCCAGAACAAGTACAAATACGACTCTGTCATTGTCCATGTTGGTGTGAATGACTTCAGATGTACCTCCCTGAACTACATGAAAAGAGACATGGAAGAGCTCTCTGATCATGTAGCCCAGGCCGGTATGACCCTGACCCTGAGTAGCATCCTGCCCTCACCAAGAATGATGCCACAGTATAAAGAAAAAATTATCAATTTCAACAATTAGCTAAGTTTCTGTTGTCATTCAAAGGGGATCCAGTATCTGTCCACCTGGGATGACATGCTCGACAAAACATGTTGCTTCAGAAGAGATGGCTTGTACCTGCCCCCCTTAGGCTTTCAAATACTGGCCAAGGCTCTTGCCATCCCCATAGTGCCTTTTTTAGGCAAGGCTCAAAAGACAAACCCACCACCATAAATAGTATAAGTAACCAAAAACTGAGGGTAATGCTACTCAACATCAGATGTCTAAACCTCAAAATGCATGCACTCAAGGCACTCCTCAGTATGGAGAACATTGGCAACTGTGCAGTAACAGAAACATGGTTTAAGGCTCCTGAGAGTACCCCAGCACTACTAGGCTATAACTCATACCATACCTATCGACCACAGAACCAAGACCGAAACACAAAAGGCAGGGGTGTATCCATATTCATTAAGGATTCCCACACCTCCAGGTTAGTGGTGCAGCACAATGTATCAGAGATCATCCATGTCCAACTAACAATGGGAAAAACTGCATTCCAAATTGTAGCTTGCTACAGATCACCCACCATGACCCAGAACCCCCATTCTGCATTTCTGGAGACACTGGGAAAAATGAAGGTCCTACTAAACACTCCAATACTGGGTGATTTCAATTACCCAAGCATAAACTGGGAGAACTACTCAAGTACTAACTCCCTTGCCCAACGCTTCTTAGAATTTATAAACTCAAATGCCCTGGATCAACTGGTCAACACCCCCACCAGAGGGAACAACATATTGGGCTTGGTCATCACCAACATGGGCGACCGGTGTTCCACACCGGAGGTCAACCCCTTGCTGTTTAGATCAGACCATAGACTAATCACTCTGGATAGCCACATTCCACCATGACCCCCAATCAAGGAAACCACCATGAAAAACTTTTCAAAAGCAAACTTCACGTTACTTAAGACCGAGGTGGAAAGGTTCACAGCCCCCATGCTAAAGGACAATGCTGTCCAAGCTGCTGAAACCTTTACAAAGGCACTCTATGAGCATCTGCAGGAATGCATGGATCATGCTATCCCAAGTAAAACCAAGACTCACTCCTCCAAGAAAAGGAAACCAGTCTGGTGGACCCCTGCCATAAACAAGCTATACAACAGAAGGAGGAAACTAGTACAGAAAAGAGTAAAATCCCAAGAAGGAAAGACATCCCTGATCAGTATCAGCAAGAAACTACGATCCCTCATTAAATCATCCAAGGCTAGTTTCGAAAGAAAAATTGCCAATGACTCCAAAGATAACCACAAAGCATTCTTTAGCTATGTCAAGAACCTAAGTGGAAACTCTCAGATCTGCTCTGAGTTAGTGCAGAATGGCACAAAATGCACTGAACCGACTGATATTGCCAACATTCTGGCAGACAGGTTTAGTGCAAACTTCACTCCCCTCTCACCCCCTAAAGGGCTCATAACCATACCAGAAGAATGTAGGGCCCCATGTATCACAAACACACAGGTTAAAACAGCCCTATCCAAAGCCAAAAACACAGCTTCAATGGGACTGGACGGTGTCCCAATCTGTGTCTTAAAAGAGCTCCAAAATGAACTAACCCCTCACCTAAACACACTGTTCAAACTCAGCCTCTCTACAGGCTATGTACCCACAGAGTGGCGCACAGCAACAGTTATCCCACTCCACAAAGGTGAAGCCACAACGAACCCCAGGAATTATCGCCCTATAAGCCTTACTAGCCTGGTCTGCAAGACTATGGAGTGCATCATCATGGAACTTATTAACAAAGACATTGGGAACCTCCAATCCTTGGACCCTACCCAGTTTGACTTTGTTAAGGACAGATCATGCCTCCTAAATCTGGTGGACTTCTTTGAGACAGTTACCAAGGCATTAGATGCGGGAAAAGAGGTCCACACAGCCTACATAGACCTCACGAAGGCTTTTGACACCATTCCCCATTCTTGTATTATAGACAAGCTCACCAGCTTGAATATAAACCCCTATGTCATGAGATGGTTTGCCAACTGGCTCATGGATAGAACCCACATGGTGAGAGTTACCGGCTCTATGTCCAACTCTAGACCAGTTACAAGTGGCGTCCCCCAGGGCTCAGTCCTAGGACCCCTCCTGTTCGGTATATACTTCTCAGAGGTACAGGTAAGCATAGGAGGACTATTGCTGACCAAGTTCGCAGATGACTGCAAACTAGGGGCCATAATTGATTGTCCGGCTGATACAAACACCCTTCAGAAGTGTGTCACAGAGACAGATAACTGGTGTCAAAATCATGGCCTCAAGCTAAATGCCAAAAAGTGCGTAGTCATCCCCTTATAGCACATAGGTGGTAGTCCCTAAATACAGAAAATGTAATAAGGGATCTGGTGACCCAAATAGATAGTAATCTCACCTTTGATAATCATATTGCCAAGGTGGTTAGAAAATCCTTGTACGTGGCCCACTTAATCACAAAAGGGTTTGCATCTAGAACAAAAGAGGTTATTGTGCCTCTGTACTCATCACTCGTTAGACCCATCATAGAATACAATGCCCCATTTGGGATGTACCTTACAAGACACCTGCAACAGCTGGAAAGACCACAAAAGTGCCTAACCAAGAGGATTACTGGCCTCAAACAGATGCCCTATGTAGCCTGACTCAAAAAACTCCAGCTGTACTCGGTTGCATACTGCTTACTCAGAGGTGATCTCTGCCTGACATACAAGGCCATGTCGAACCCAGAATTGATGGACATGCTCCACCTAAAAAAAAAAAAAACAAATACTGGAGAGCCACATGCTCTAGAGATATAAACCTCACCACAACGATAAATATGACATACTGGAGGGATAGATTCCTGTCCCAGAGACTCCCCATGCTTTGGAACAGGATTCCAATATACATCAGGCAGAGCCCCTCACTAACACTCTTCAAGAGAAACCTTGACGGGTGGATGGGAAACAGAAACTTTACCCTGGGGATCACTGCAGTGGCTCTGCTGAACAGTGGCACAGGGAACTAATGTCTCTACTTGACAGAGGCACAGGGAACTAATCTAAGTGAGTGATGAAAGCCAACACATTCTGGCTAGGCTTATAAATGCCCTTGGGCAGAT
Organism: Protopterus annectens; assembly: GCF_019279795.1. Classification (NCBI taxonomy): domain Eukaryota; kingdom Metazoa; phylum Chordata; order Ceratodontiformes; family Protopteridae; genus Protopterus; species Protopterus annectens. The sequence goes on along the minus strand of NC_056735.1, from coordinate 1,930,018,689 downwards.
AGCCTAGTAAGTACCTATGAACCTAGGAACCAATATATATATATATATATATATATATATATATATATATATATATATATATATATATATGTGTGTGTGTGTGTGTGTGTGTGTGTGTGTGTGTGTGTGTATATGTATATATATATATATATATATATATATATATATATATATATAGAGAGAGAGAGAGAGAGAGAGAGAGACATATATAGATATGTATGTATATATATATATATATATATATATATATAAAAAAAAAATATATATATATATATATATATATATATATATATATATATATATATATATATATATATATATATATATATATATATATGTGTGCGCACACATACATCTATATATTTAAATACATTTCCTGTACTGTTGAACGAATATGCTGGATGATATGTTTGGGAAAACATGAGGGTTTTGTATATCTCACGTGGCTTAGTGGTAAAGCACTTTGGCTATGGTGTGCAGGGTCCTGGGTTTGAGCTTTGCAAAGGCTGTTTATTTTGTTACTCAGCAGAGGAAGGGCTGTTGGATACAGAGTGATTAAGGCATTTTTAAGCATTTGTAAGCAGGTTTGCGTGGGTCTGCACGGAGGTAAGCACTACTAACTTCCGGTTACAGTTTCTTATACTCAGTAAACTTCTAAATTGCTTAACCTGTGTAGGCATTGCTTACCCCCACGTAAATAAGCTTTAACCCACTTACTGCTGCTTAAAAGTGGTTACTCCCACTTACCCCATGCCAATTTCTTTAAAAGAAAAGAAAAAAAAGGGTTGAAAGGAAAGTGGTGAAAAGGGGGCACAAAGAGGGAAAGGCAGTAGGGAAAATAGCTAGAGATGTGCAGGAAGGGTGTAGGGAAGGTCCATTGCTGCCCATTTCTTCTACAGCAACAGCTGTGCATATACACTAAATTTGGAGGTAGATTTGGCCACTCCAACCCCTGACAGAGGGGTGAGGACAACAATAATATGTTGTGATGCCAATTAGACTAGATTACATGTGTCCAGTGTACATGTGTGTGAAATGGACAGCTATATATGGGGTGAGATTTTTTTTTTTGGTAACAGATTGCCCTTTTTTTTAGGTGAGAGTGGGATGTTGGGGAGGTATCGCACGTATATTTGGGGAGGTAGGTTAACACACAGGATAAACAAGATGCATACAGGGGCAGTTTATGAAACATGTGGGGGGTAAACACCTTGATGGGGAGGAGTGTTGGGAAATTGGAAGGCCATGAGCCCCCTAGTGGAAACCGTGGGACTGAGGTCCCCACCCATGAGCAGTCACCACTGCCCCTTCACAGCTCCAAAGGTGGCTGTGCTGGGGGCTGAGTCAAAGAGCCAGGGCAACCCTTAGTCACAACACATGGCCCTCAAGCTAGTGTAGCACATCTCCAAACTCCCGGTTGAGCTCACTCTGCACCACAATCCAGACCTGGTGAAGGGTGACTTGTTCCTGTCTGCAACTGCTCCAAGGGGGGGGGGGTGAGCCCCATCCCTTGAGGCAGTTCCACCTGAAGGTGGTGCAGGACCAATGGACAAGGAGGTCCCAGGTTTGGCCCCAGATGTGCTGGTGCCTGGTGCCATGGCCATCTGAGGGGGGACAGTTGGGTCTGATAGGACCTGCATTTCCATACGTGCTGTGGTGTTTATGTTTTATCAACATATGTGGGTTAGTAATAGTCAACACATCCCAGGATTAGGTTTAACAGCATGCATAGGTATTCCCATTAACCCAGACAACAGATATGGAACAGTTTCATATCAAACAGAACACATGCATATATGGGACCACAGTGGTAATTACAACAGCATGCAGGTACATTGATAGCACCATGCCACCAATGTTGGTGTATTTCAACATACCACATGCATAGAAACATATTTAAATAATTATCAAACAATAGGACATATGTCCCAACATTATAGTTAAGTCATCACATATCAATTGAGTTGGGTATTTAGTTTATTGTTGCAAATATGGTAGGGGGGAGAAAGATGTCAATTAACAACTAGTATTTTCCTGTAGTTCACATTACTTTCCTAGTTAGTGCTGTTATCTGTGTCTTACAAGTATTAGTACACTACCCTGTTGCCTTAGTTTGGGCAGTGGTATGGCTGTTGACAACTATATACATGAACTGTTTTTTACTGCAGTATAAACCTCTTACCTGGTATACCTGTGGAGGAATTGTTTGTTAACACTAGCTAACTGTTTCTACACATACTCCCAGAATCCAGGTTGATGTTATGCACATACCTGTCCATGTCTTTTGCACAGCCTCTGGCCATATCTTGACCACATGCTGGTGAACCATGACATATGTAGACTATTGCCCTCTTCAGCCTTTAGTGACTTACAACACTCTTATACAGGATTTTATAGATAGTTATATTATGTAGCACAGTGTGGCTGACAGTGATGAGAGATACCTTATTATTCAGAGCAACTGCAACAATAACAATGCCATACAATACCAAAGTAAACAGTATCAGTACAGGGTATCAGTCTTTTATTTCTAGGCACAGTGATCATATCTGATGGACCTGTAGGTGCAATGTTTGTTAGCACTCTCTGAATGTTGCCTCAGAAAGCACCAGTGTCCACATTAGTATTATGCACATACATCTCACTCTGTTACTGTACACACTCTGATCACAGCTTGACAACATAGGGGTGTAGATCGGACATACTAGGCTTGTTCCTCTCATAACATTTTAGGGAGTTGCTAGTGTGACAGGTTTGTTCTTATAGATGTGTGACAATCAATTGTATTTCCCACTGATTTCCCAGAGGGACATGGTGATAGGTAGCAGATATGGGTCAATATACTGGACATTCTGGACATATCTGTACAGTTGTGGGGTATGATTGTGTATGCACCCTACTTCCACTCCCAGGATTCAGACCATGGCTGTGTCTGCTAGCACTAAAACACTGTCCATTACAGTTGCGTGTGCTACATAGATGTTGCTGTATATCTCTTATCTGATTTCTGTCTATAATTCTCCTGTGGTTTTACATTCTGACCTTGTATTACAACACTCTTATACAGGATTTCATAGATAGTTATATTATGTAGCACAGTGTGAGTGACAGTGATGAGTAATACCTTATTATTTAGAGCAATTGCAGCAATAACAATGCCATACAATACCAAAGTAAACAGTACCAGTACAGGGTATCAATATTTTATTTCTGTGCATTGTTTGTATCTGACGGACCTGTGGGAGCAATGTTTGTTAGCATTACCTGAATATTGCCACACAAGGTACCCAGTTCCACATTAGTATTATGCACATACATCTCCCTCTGTTACTGTACGCACTCTGGTCACAGCTTGACAACATGGGGGTGTAGATGGGACATACTTGGCTTATTTCTCTCATAACAGTTTGGGGAGTTCCTTGAGTGACAGGTTTGTTCTTATAGATGTTTGACTTTCAGTTATATTCCTTGTTTGCTGCCTATACTTCTGGGATCATCCCACTAATTTCCCAGGGGGACAGAGTGACAGGAAGCGTTTATGGGCCAATTTACTGGACATTCTGGACATATCTGTACAGTTGTGGGGTATGATTCTGTATACAGACTACTACCACTCCCAGGATTTAAACCATGGCTGTGTTTGCTAAAAAGACAACAGTTCACATCTCAGTTGCATGTACTATTTGGATTTGGTTGTCTGTCTTTTCACTGTTTTCTGTCTATGTCTCTATCAGTTGTACTAAATGAACCCTGCCTTGCGTCGTAACCTCTCCAAGCTACATCCATGGGTCTCCTAGTTCGCAGCCTGCTCACTTGCCACTGTGAAGGACATAAGAGGAATATTTAGCCATACCTATCCATAATATACATGAGCTGTCAATTATTAAACAGGTAGTGGAGTGATACTTACACACACCTGGGACCTCCCCTGTACTCCTAGTCTGTTGGATCATCCCCCTTTCACCGCTTCAGGTCGGCATAGTGATGCCTGACTTGCTCATCAATTTAAGGTATGCTAGTGGCACTGGTGAGGTCACGGCCAAGATGGCCCCAGACTTCTGCTTTATATTGGGAACCCTGGTACTGGCCCTGCAGCAGTCTGTGCTCATGGTCTTTGACAAGGAGTCCTGCCATGACTCTAGACTCCTGGATGCCCCAGCACTGTACCTGGAAGTGCACACCATCTCCCATTCCAGACATTGTGCCTGCAAGGGGAAGCTACAACCAGTTATGAGATGTATTCTCACCTGTTGGGTTTAAATAAGGCTGATTTCCCACATGTTGCCATGATTGGATGGTTTAAAAAAGCTAAGCTATGGGCAAACCTGCTTACCTAAGGTTGGCATTGTTTAAAGGGGTATACCAATGGGCAAATTGAGTTAGCTGGCCTACACACTGCTTACACCTACTAAGCTGGCCTGTGCAATGGTTAGTGTTGCTTAATATTTAATTTGCATTATATTTGCTTTTTTGCATTGATTTATTATTCACTACATGCTATATATCTGTCTGGTATCCATGATTCATGTGTACATGCACTGTATGGGGTCTTTGTTTTTATTAGGAGACTTTAACACTTTATTACAATTACACTTCACATCTGGGCTTACTGCAGTACTCCAGTTCACATATTTATGTTATGTAGCAGATTATAGAACATAAGACTATATATATATTTTCCTTTCACATGTTCAGTTTGTTTTTTCTATAGTGAGGATTTGTTTGGTGATACCTCAATCTTATGTACTGCTGTGATGGCTTATTGGTTAACTACTGTGACAACAGTGTACAGGGTCCTGGGTTCATGACCTGAAAAGGCTGTTTATTTTGTTTCTGGACAGAACAGCAGCTGTTGCATACAGAGTGATTAACGCACTTTTAAGCACTTGTAAGTGGGTTTGCGTGGTTTACGCGAGGGTAAGCAATGCTAACCTCTGGTTAAATATGCTTGCAGAGAGTTAGCTTTGATATTGCTTAACCTGTGTGTGCATTGCTTACCCCTGCGCAAACAGGCTTAAACCCACTTACTAGTGCTTACATATGCATACTCCCACTTGCTACTGCTTACTAGGGCTTACACTTGCTTACTAGTGCTTACTCCTGCTTTCCACTCACTAATTTAGACAGTAATGTCTAATGGTTCTTGGGAAGGTGGGGGATTTGGAAGCTGCATGGAGTTATCATTCATTACACAGTTTATGTTCCATTTGTATCCCTGATTTTTATGTACATATACTGTATGGGGCACATGTGATTATCTCTGCACTTTGCAACATTATGACACTGACACCTAACATCTGCATTTAATGCAGTACTCCAGTCCACAAATATATGTTATTTAGTAGGTTATGCATCTAAAAATATTGGTCAAAGTGATTTGACATGGAAAATGGAATGAGCTGCAATGGGACACGAACCGGGAATGACTGCTCGTAAGGCGAATGCTCTGCCCACTTCACTGATTCATTTGCATATATCTTGCTTTTTATCCTCTTCTGCCACTTAAGCTGTATTAACCATAGCTAAGCGATGGGCAAACCTGCGCACCTATGGTTAAATTTAAACTGTTTCATAAAAAAAATCTTTATATTTGTTGTTTTAACTATTGCTCTTGTACACGTGGGGCAATGTTGCAGGGGGTATGCATACAGCTGTGAGCGGTCTTGCTCATTCATTTAGGACTTGTCTGCTGTTCTTCATTGCAGGGGTGGGTATATTCTGAGAGCTCTGCTCTCAGACATGCCCCCTGCACTTTTACATGCTTCGTGTAAGATTAAGAGCTCAGGCAACACGCCTTCATTAATATGCATAGCACACTGTCGTCCTGCTCCTAAATGGCCACTTCTGTGCAGGACTAAGGTAGTCCATCATGGGAGGATAGTGAATCCAGGGGATTGTGTAAAGCAAAAAAACAAAGGATAATGGCAGAGTATGCTAATGGAAGCATAACTGGCTGAATTATATGTTATTTAACCAATCCAAGGTGGCAGAGCCATTCAAGAAGCTATGAAATAACTATCAACACTTGGTGTATATCTTTTCCATTTATTTATTTAATGCATTTGTTTACCGGGAAAGTCCAGTGGGCCTAAAAGAGCCCATTTTCAGTGGAGGCTCGGAGAGAAAACCTCTGACAAGAACATAGATGCAGAAAAAAATTTAAACATTAATTGGTACAGAAGTAAAAACAGTGTTACACATAGTGGTTACAGTAATATATACAGAATATATACATAAGTCAGGAATTTAGTTGGCTTGATTACAGTAACATATACAGGGATCTATATTAGAACTTTGAAATTTCATTATTTCGAACGTTCTAACATCGACCCCTATTCAGTGAATGCTGAAAATAGTGAAAGGACAGATAACCGAATTTTTTCCTAGGGAAAGAATTTCATTGTCCGTTTATGTCATTTCACTATTTTCAGCGCTGTGGTGGAAAGTTACGGGTCAGGTTCAGGTAAGTGTGCAATTGGGTGTGGGTTAGGTGAGTTAGGGTTAGGGCGCGAGGGAGGTATGTGTGCAATTGTGTGGACTTGAGGGTTAGGGCAGTTTAGGTGAGTTAGGGTTAGGGCACGGGTGAGGTGAGTGTCCGATAGTGACGGACCTTAAGGTTAGGGTTTGGGTTAAGGTAAGTAGATAGTTAGTGGTATTTGTACAGTTTAGAGTAGGGTTAGCTGCAAGATTTTGGGTCTATGTGTGTGGGTTGCTGTCTGTTTGGTGTGCTTGTGTTGTGTGTATGTATTTTGGAACAGCAAATTTTTTCCCTAGGAAAAAATTTGCTGTTCTGAATGTTCGATGTTGTCAGCGTTCATTGAATAGGAGTCGATGTTAGAACATTCGAAATAATGAATTTTCGATGTTCTAATATAGACCCCATATCCAGAATATATACATATAAGCAGGAATTTACTTGGTTGCCAGATGAATTCAGAGTTCAAAGTCCTATTAGAATACTGCTACCATCACACTTAGAAAAAAAAATGTTAGGGTCTGCTGCTGCTGTTCTCCATGTGTATGTGCAACAGATGCAAATCTGCTCCTGTTAGACCTTGGCCAAGGAAAATGAGTATTCAGACCCCATTTAATATGTCATAGAGTGCATGATATCACAACATTAGAACTAAACAAGGTTGATAGGGAAACACTACAGGAACTCTGCAACCTCTGCCACCCTCACCTCAGACCCAGGGGAAATTGAGGAGAACCTGTACCAGTGGAAACCATGGTATGTGTTACACTAAAGATATTAGCTACTGGTGCATTCCAGAGACCCACAGGAGATATACTAGGGGTATCACTGGCCTCAGCCTCCAGAATATTGCACCAGTGTCTAAATACTATGATAGAACATGCAAGGAAGTACATGTATTTTTCCTTTACACCAGAAGAGAAAGCAAGAACAATGCAGGAATTTTATATTGTAGCACACTTCCCTGAAGTTTTTGGCGGACATAGACTGCATGTAAATAGAAATAATAGCCCCAACTGGTGAACAGGGAATGACATACATCAACAGGAAGAGGTTCCACTCAATCAACTGCCAGGTTGTCTGTATTGTCTGAGGGATCATTCTCCATGTGTGTGCAGGCAACTCAGGAAGTTACCATGACTCATACATATAACAGTCCTTTCAGCTTTACACAAGGTTTGCTTAGGATGATGCTATACAAGGCCATCTACTGAGTAATGCACATTATGGACTGGAACCATGGCTCATGTCACCTATCAGAAATGCATACACACCCACTGGAAAATAATACAACAATGTCCATGCTCAAACTAGAAACATCAGAGGGTATGTGTATGGCATGCTGAAATCCTGGTTCCACTGCATAGATGCATCTGGCATGCACTGCAGCATGAAACAAGCACCTGCACAGAAATTCTGGCAGTCTGTGCCATCTTGCACAATATCATCTTGATGAAACAGCTACGACAGAGACAGCAAGGGCTGGGACCACACATTCCTGGATCACATACAGGGCCAGCATCTTCAGCACATACTGATGAGGTTTCTGAGTGAAATCCTCCAGCTGCAGAGGGAGATAAAAGACATAGGTGTGCAAAATATGATCTTGCTCTGGCTAAGAGGCAAAGGACAGCCATACACACACCACCTAAAAGGTAAACAACAGCACAAACACTCACTAACTAAGGAATACACATAACAACCTAAGCACATACAAATATTAAAACAATCAAACACAGATCCCCTGAATCTGGATAAAGTAACCAACGATAAAAGTATAATGTTCCAAAAAGGCCACCAACTCGTTAGAATACACACGGCAAAACAACACTTTAATAAAAAATAGTAAAAATATATAAAACATGTGAGCGCTTTCCCAGAGTCCTCTCTGCTTCCCCAGACATACTACAGTAACTGCTGCTCTTGTTTAAATAATGATACATCTGTGTCAAATCCAATGAGTTGACAGTATCTTGAAATAAAAATTAAAAAGACATACACTATATAAACAATCAAATCATAAAAATAGTGGACGACAAATGTGTGTAAAAAACTGTAAAAGCTTGCTCTATAAAATTAAATAGTGTTAAAACTGTAAAATATATGTATAGAAGTTAAAAGATTTGACCAAACATAATAATCAATGTTTCAAAGCCCTGTTCCTGAGAAAAGGTTTCAGTGAAACCTTACTATTTAGTCCAGGTGGTCTGTCAGCCTGAAATCTAATTATCCACTCTTGTTCTTAGGCTTCGGTCTTATTGTTCATGTTCCCACCTCTTTTATTTTCTTGTATAATGTGTAACACTAGAAATTTGAAGGTGTGTGTGGTTCCCTCCTTATTTTTAATGTCCCTTACATGTTCTAGGACTCTACCTTTGCTCAAAGATAGAGTCCTAGAACATGTAAGGGACATTAAAAATAAAAAAGAGACAAGTGCATTAGCGATGCATGTTATAATGGAGGGAACCACACACACACACCTTCAAATTTCTAGTATTAGACATTATACAAGAAAATAAAAGAGGTTGGAACATGAACAATAAGACCGAAGCCTCAGAACAAGAATGGATAATTAGATTTCAGGCTGACAGACCACCTGGACTAAATAGTAAGGTTTCACTGAAACCGTTTCTCAGGAACAGGGCTTTGAAACATTGATTATTATGTTCAGTCACATCTTTTAACATCTATACATATATTTTACAGTTTTAACACTATCTAATTTTATAGAGCAAGCTTTTACAGTTTTTTACATACAGTTTTAGTCCACTATTTTTATGATTTGATTGTTTATATAGTGTATGTCTTTTTAATTTTTATTTCAAGATACTGTCAGCTGATTGGATTTGACACAGATATATCATTATTTAAACAAGAGCAGCAGTTACTGTAGTATGTCTGAGGAAGCAGAGAGGACTCTGTGAAAGTGCTCACATGTTTTATATACTTTTACTATTTTTTATTAAAGTATTGTTTTGCCGTGTGTATTCCAATGAGTTGTTGGCTTTTTTGGAACAAATATTAAAACTGATGTCAGCCAATCTCAACAAAATTTACTTCCCAATGTAATGTCTGTGTACGGATAGCATCAGAGAGAGAGACTGCCCCAAAGGACATGACTCATACCTATAATAATGTCAAGGTAAGTGTGGAACCTGTAGGATACAAATAAATGTGTATAATGAGAAAAGTAACCGATATATCCACATAATGTTAGTCATGAATGTACTCCAGCAGAACCTGTGTGAGGTGTCCACCAATGGCATTCTTGGGTAATAGGAATAATATCAGCACTATACAGGTATGCATTGTACACAATAACTGGCATAGAGACAGTCAGTTAGCAAATGTATACAAAACAGTCAACAGGAGAGTTATATCAACAGTTTCACAAATAAAGCAATAAGCAGGAATGCAGTAACAGTGATTTTAAGGCATGACTTACACTACTATCTGATAAAATAGTTCCAAAATGAGTATATACAAAAACATGTCAAATTTTCTTATCTAATACATAGGACCAAAATCAGGAAATGTATCCCAAACAACATTAAGGTTTGCTTAGCTTGCTTCATGTGAGTTGGCCTGGGCAGTTTTTGTGAAATGTGTGTGTGTGTGTGTGTGTGTGTGTGTGTGTGTGTGTGTGTGTGTGTGTGTGTGTGTGTGTATGAACACAATCAAGATCTGTGCTAGAACTATGTCATGGCATAACATATCAGACCAGTATGAGCCATGCATGGTAGAAATGTCAGTTCAGTGACATCATTCCCAACCAAGTGAAATGCCTCTGCCAGGAATTGTATTGCCACTTCCACATCCCTGGTTTGAATTGGGAGTGACAACTGAATGTGAGCAATGTCTGCTAAATGTTCTTTCTTCACGACTATGTCCAGGACCAGGACCCCATGACTTATCATATCTGGATGCGGACACCAAAATCACTGATGGTGCAGTCAAAGTAGTGTCCCTATGGGAGCAAGATCTGGCTCAGCCACATCAGCTAACACCAGAAGATGTTGTGGGTCTATGGACACATGGATGCTGACCCTTCCCCAGCACATGTTCCATCACAGACAATGCCTGAACCAGTGTGTCAGTCATCCTATCCAAGGAGTCACCCACACAGTCAGAATATGTCATGTTTAGGACTCACACTGTCTCTTTTGAGGCCCTGGTAGAACATGCCTCCATGACAGCTCTATATATATGTCTGGTGGCACTTAATGACATACCAGCATTAGGAGGACAGTTGACAGTACACCTCCATCGAGCATCTTTAGCAACCCACTTGTGTAATACCATGTCTCATAATGGCTTCAGGCAGATTCAGCCAGCTCTGCAACTAAAGTAACTACACTACCCTGACTAACCTCAGCCTGTCCTATATATGAGGGCTCAGTGGAATGGGTATGCGTAGGCATACCGACAGTGACTGAAATAATAACAGGGGTGTGTGAACCACAAACTCAGTGTCAGCCGGAACTTCTGCACCCCCGATTGTGCCTCTGTACTGTCATCATCATCATCAAAGAAGGCTGATACTCTGACATCAGGTGGTATGAATTCTACTCTGCCACTGTCAGAGCCATGATAATAAGCTACAAACAGAAGAATGAGAGAAATAGCAACCATAAATGATCCAAACTGTGTTCTAAACACTTATGTTAAACAATTTCAGAAGCTAAAGGAATACAATACTTACTCTCTTCTCAGACTTACCTCTAACTAATGTTTATTTCTAGTCAAAGAAAGATTGTACTTATCATGTGCAGGTGGTCTTTCAGATGGTAATTATGATGTCCCAAGAAAAATATGAAGGCAGTAGAAAGAAGACTAACAATCATCACAATGCAAATGACACAAGGACAAGAGAATAGTGCTCAGTCTATGTTTTCCTTAAGAAATATCTCAGAATCAAGTAGACTGACCATTCCCTCCAACACAATCTCTGTTGGACTATGTTTCTTCTAAGCCACATGTCTCAATGTTTCCAGATATATCCGAAGTATATAAATTTTAACACATGAAAATGCCTAGAATTGCACTAAATGCCTTATATATAGTATAACTGGAAGTTGTTCTTGGGATACGCTTGGCCTGTTGCTCACATTAGCACCATTGTCAAGCAGTATATGTGAATTCTCTGCTGTGCTGCCAGGATCTCTGACATGGACAGGAAATGCTCAGCTTCAGTGAGTGGTCATTTGATAGCAGGGCCACCCCCCCAAAAGCCATCTGTTCACATGCTACTTCAGCTGTCCTGTTACAGGCTGCTGCAATCATATCAGTGGCACAGTGCCTGACCTGATTACAGTCTCAGCATGGCTGCCCACTGTGTTTTACATCAGTGACTACCTGCTGCAACATGCTTAACCTGGCAGACATATTGCCTGTGCATCTGTCAAGCAAAAAAGATCCATGGTGGTGTAAGGCTTCAATTATGGCGTCATTCTCTGCATCACTGAATGGAGGCTCACATGTTGTAGATGATCTGAGTGCTATAATTCTTTGTGATATAAAACAGAAAAGAGACAAAATGCATTTGTAGCACATAGATAAATTATTCTCCTCAAATAAAATCTGTGTACCCACTTTTGACACAAAACAACTGAACACACAATGCTCATTTTAGACTACAATATGCTAAAGGAGCCTCCCTCCCCTCCCCCCAAAAATAAAATTGTAATACATTATCATAACATCCGTTCAATTAATATTTCTGTAATGAGGACAGCCATTGTGCAACTAACTGTTGGATGGCAGTATTATCAGTAAATAGGCAAGAATTCAAAGTAGAAATTCCAAGCCAATTTCTTTGGTCTCTCCACCATTGTAGAGGTCACCAAAGGTCATCTGAGAAGCCTACCACCTATGTTAGCCACACGTGCACAACCCCTTGAAGTTCAGTAAGCACAATATATTTCTCTGGAGTAACTTGGGACGTTCTAAGAGTAAATGGTAACCCAATAGCATTCATTAACAAACTTTGAAAGCAGAGCAAGAAATTATATACCTGTACTATGTCAACAGCGAATGAAAAAAATGCATAGAGATAAAAGCAAAATTCTATTGCATATTGAAATAAATTCTAATTATTAAAAAGTAAGCAGTTTATGAAGATGCCAAACATAAATGATGACAAAATGCAGTAAATTGTATAAAAATCTCCTCCAAGTAAATACCACTAATGGTCTGTCTGTATCAAATCAGTCTACCCTCCTTCCAATTCCATAGCTAGACCATTACATTTACATGGTATAGATTCAGCCCTTTGAGCACTAAAGATGAAAATCAGGTGCTAAACCATTAGATTTCCTGAATACCAAAATTCTTACTTGGTGCAGGGGAAGGAAACATCATTTAAATGGCTACACAATTGCAAGCAAATGCCCTAGGACAGCATAGTGGAGTAATGACAACTGTTAGTTGCTAATGGCTTGCAAGTGTTAATGACTACTCTGAGTACAGCAGCAAGCAATAATGTTCTGAAATGCTAATCAGTTATATTACACACAGCTAAGCTGATAGAAAGTGAATATGCTCAGAAAATAAAGTGAAGACATAGCTACCGATGTTGGCAACCTCACATTAATATGGTGTGGGTAATTATTAGCCTTATTAGCCTAAATATGTTGTCAAGATCACATTTATCTAGATGTGTTCAAGCAAATGAGAAAGGAAAAGTTTCTGATCTTTCATCCGGTGAACCTATAGTTTGATGGTCTGCTAAGTCAAATCTGTATTGTTTGTACATTTTCTGATTCCTAGTCTAAGACTGTGTTGCTGGCAAAGAGGGATATAATGCAACTAAACATGTCATGATATTGCACTGAATTGAGGCTTCAAATCCAGGTAATGTGTTGTTTGAGAGAGTTAATGTATATTTACTGTGCATATGATCGTGTTGTCAGATACGCAGAGTAAGTAAATCTCACAATCCTGTACTTTTGTGTGATGTTTGCTACTATTGACAATTACTTTTTCTTTTATTCACTTCATTATTTGTGCTGGCTTTGGCAAAACACACTTTGTACTAGAAGCTTTTATTGCAGTGAATGAGAGACCACTGCCCAAGGTACAAGCTGAGAAATTTAATTTGGAATATTGCCATTAGCACATTTTAGATTGGGGCAGATGCACTTTGCTATAGCACTCTGAAAAGAAAGTGAAGAAATTGTACATCTCACCTATCACTCTAGCACACAGTATAAATGAAATGTGTTTAAAGAAACAGGACAGATTATCTAGGTTTTGAATCCAACTTAAATATATTTTAATCTTTAACTGAATATAGAAAAATATGCTGTGCATGAAATGTCTATGCTAATGTATGTGATACATGTTCCATATCTTACATGTTGTTCATGTGAGTTGAGGTTGTAAAGGTGTTGCTGTTATCTAATCACCTGTTGCCCTCATTAATAATGATATTAGCAAGAGATATTGTATCTTATGACAGGTTGTACAATATTATAGCACAAAAGGATTAACATGAGTCCTGTGGACAGATGTATCACATACTGTATAAACTCTCACAATCAAACCACATCACAATATGACCTATTTTGTGTACTGACTAATTGTATGTAGTCTGCCAAGCATGACTTCCTGTCATTATCTGTATGTTCCCTTTTCTGAGCTGTTGGCACTATGTGACATGCTGATGATGTGTAGGCCACATGCTGCTTGAAAGGTTTTCAGCAGATGTGAACATGCAGTATGCATCTTAATAATGGTATAACTGTTGATGAGTGGAAATAAAAGTCATGTTTGTCCTAATGTTTTATGGTTTTTAACATATTTTTTTGTCTTTTGTAATTTGCAGGATGCTTGGTAGAATGCAAACAAGCCTCACAGCTAAAGAAAAAAGGGAAACGTTTCATTTCTGTAGTATTCATTAGCTCAAATACTTTTGGCATCATTGTGAAGTATTTTTAATGAGTCAATGAGGTCCACCTGCTATAGACCACTCTCTGTGGCACAATCTATAAATTCAGTAACTTTGGCCAAATAGTAGAGTTGCTCTGGGGTTCATATCTATACTGTGTGAAGAAAATGTGGAAATTATTACTTAAGATTTATGATCTACTTTCATCACAACTTCATATATTGTTTTTTTCTCTTTCTGCACTTGCTCACTGTTGAGCAGCACACAATCAACCTTACCTGCTTAAGGAAAAAAGTGAAATATTTTATTTGGGCAGCCTTTTGTAGCACAAACAGGCTTAGTGGCTATGTACAGATGTCAGCACTCTGGAGAGTACTGAGGAGAGAACATCCAGATGCTCCATTGCTGTCTCTGTGGCACAATGTGTAATCCTACTGACTTAAGAAACTGAATGGAGGTGAATCAGGGTTCAAGTCCAAGTAACCCTTACCCTTACAAAGGGTTTCAGAATGCAATTTCTAGCAAAATGTTGATTATGAAGGTAATGCTACAGACAAATGGTTGTTATAAATAGGTTGATTGCATGAAATGTATCAATAATGCTTTGATAATTATAGTTTTCTAGGTAGCGTATTTAATGACTTACTTATGAAACTCAGTTGATATTGTGTGTAATTGTTTAAGCATGGCAATTATGGTAATGAAAAATGCATTTGCTTATCTGTGATGGGCACAATAGTTTGGTTAAAATCCTCTTGACCCCTCACATAGCCCAACTATGTGTTTAGGGCAGTATGTGCTGTGAAGTACATATGTATCATATCCCAGCCTGTATGACTCACATCATGAAAATCTCTCCATATGAATTATATTTACAAAGAGTTATACTGCCTCTTACATGGGAATGCAATTCCCAGGACTTCTTAAAGTCATACAGACACAGGCCTAGCTGAACTATATATCATTTATACTGAATGCATTATATCTGTAATGACCATGATTAAATGAGAGTTCTCCTGTAACAATGAGAAATAATAACCAAGCTTGAAATGTATGTATTCTTTATTCCATGGGTTTGATTCCCACCTTGTGCAACTAACTTTTTACAGTGGGCAAGTACCATCAAATTATGCCATAAATCATCTTATTTAACCTTCCAAGCCAAGACATTAAGCATGTCAGTGCTGACACTGGAAAAGTGTGAATACTTTGAACATCTCACATGGCAACTCTCACGTCGTACTGCCATATTTTACACCTTTATTGCTATTTTAATGCCACTGGCATCCCAAGAACTGGGGAGAACTGCTGCCACCCCTATAGTGACCTGAAATGACTCAAGAAAGACCTGTTTAGCCAATGTGAGGCTGAGTTTAGAACTGCTAGCACTCCGTATTTTTGTAAGTATGCTGACCCATCAGCATATAGTTATATAGCATGCAGTAAACAGCCAAAACTGGTATTAATTATGCTTTCAAGTTGCTTCTTCTCTTCTTCTCTATTGTACAGTTGCTGAAGACATTGCAGTAAACAGAGAGACACACCAAGAGAGATTAAATCACTTCCGAGAGGCACAAGGTATGTATGTATCTGTAAGCCTAATAACTACTGTCATTATATGTAATATTGCAATACTGAAATAAATACTTGTATTTATATCATAGCAGTGCACCTCATTAATGGTAAATATATTTTGTTGTCACATATTTGTTAGCAAAAAATGACATTCCACACAAAGACATAGACTGACCACTGCAAATCAGCCTGCCATCTTTCCATTGGTTGCAGCACCAACACCTAACACTTTTTAATACTGCCTCTCTAATGGCTGCACTAGCTATTCCATCTGCATCAGGCAACTCTGCCCTAGCTGCTGATGCACTGGTACCTGCCAGGGGTATAGTGATAGAAATGGTGATTTTTGTCACCTGGGAAGAGCTGTCAGGGTTAGTGGAAAGTATCATGGAAATGGGCCTTAGTGCCTGAATCAGCTGTGTAGAAAAAATGCTTTGTCATATTGCTAAGATGATGCCACACTAAACATTAACACAGGAAACTGAGACAAGAGACAGTGATGACAGTCCTGAGGGTAAAGACTAGATCTCACTCTACTCAGGACTGATGTCGGTGTGCCTCCAATTTCCGCTACCTATTCCCAGTCATGGAGTCCCCTAACCTTTTGTGTCCATCACCATCCCTGGCTGTCTTGTATGTTCTGTATGTCTGCATCTGCTTCCTCACCCTAACATTCGTAAGTCCCTTCCCCAACATTCCTCTCTCTTTGAATGTAAAAAAAAAAAAAAAGGGCACTTGTCCCACAAAAAAATAAACAAAATATAAAGATCCATATATAGCTCTCCACTTCACTTTTGTGTCTTCTTGACACACTTGATTTGGTACAACTGGCTGTACAACATTATTCTGTTGTTGTCACCTACCCCTGATGAGGTTACAGTCCAAGTTCAGCAAATTCTGTTTACAGTTCTACATTTATGTTGTGAAGAAGTGGATAGCTATGTTTATCTTCAACTACCTTTATATAAATTCCACTAATCTTTTCTCTCTGTTCTCCTCCTCTGTTTGCCTACTTCCACCATCATTTTACCACATTTCTATCAACCCTCTTTTCATATGTTTAATCTGGTCAAAAAATTGAATCACACAACACAGATACACACACACACATAGACACACACACACACACACACACACACACACACACACACACACACACATATATATATATATATATATATATATATATATAATATATATATATATATATATATATATATATATATATATATATATATATATAATATATATATATATATATGTTCATATGTGAATACTAGGCTAACTACCCAAAAGGCCATAACATCAAGGGCTTGATTCCAGATATATGTCACATTATTTCTTACTGTGATGTTATACTTCTATGATATATTTCATAATATATATCTTACTTTTTTCCAGTTATGACCCTTTAAGAAACATATTCTGAATACTGTTGCTAAAAAGCATTTTTAAACACCTCCACACACATAAGGGAGAATTATTAAACCACCATTTTTCTACTCATGTATTAGTCACATCTTGACCCCAGAGATGTCAGTTAATGAAACAAAGCATCACAGATGAATATTGAAGATACACCACAAATATGTTCATTATTATCTGTCTACCTCTGTCTGTCTTATCCTGTTTTCTCTCACCCCTTTACTGTTGACTATTCATGAGGCTGATAGATGTACATGTCATCTTAAGGGCATTTTCATATTATCATTACTTTGCTGAAGGTTAATACTTGCATCTTACATTAGCTCAATAGGTCATCAATGTCCCTTCAATGGTGTGATTTTAAGATGCATGAATTAGGATTTCCTTTGTGGTGTGTTGAGATAATCCTCCAGATTCAGCAAACTTCCATGCATGAATAGCTTATTCCTGCATGGAAGGGACCATTCCTGTGCAGCAATGCAGTGCACCATGCACATGTTTGAAGGTGCGCTGCCATGCTGTACTATGTACATGGGGATGTGCAACAGCACAGGGGGCATGTCTGAGAGCAGTGCTCAAACAATACCCATGCCCCCCTGCACACCAGAATCACCGTACAGCAATTTAAAAAGAGTGAGATCACTTGTCACAGCTCTCAACCTGTTAGATTAAGAAATATGGACAAAGTCATAAGAGACAACTGTTAAATATTGCTATTACAAACTTGGAAAGTTGACAGAATAACAGGTTTTGCATTAGCATGAATTTTCTGAAGGGTATGAAGTCTAAAATGCACATCTCTCAACCCGTTGGAGTTAAGAAATCTGGACAAAGCCATAAGGGACAACTGTTAAATATTGCTATTACAAACTTAGAAAGTTGATAGAATAACAGGTTTTGCATTAGCATGCATTTTCTGAAGGGTGTGAAGTCTAAAACACAAATGTCTGTCATTATTTTCAAACTTAAATCTTTAATGATGTGCCAGAGAGCCACAAGTTTATGAAAAGTGTACCAAGAATATAAGGCAAAAATCTGCACATACTGTGAAATGTTATATGTTATCAACGTTTGCAAAGCACAGCCCCCAACAAATAAACTGTCTTTTTTTTCACATCTGCAATAAAGTTTAAGCATAGCTTCGTGGGTGTGCCCGTTGCTTAGCTATGCTTAGCCCAGCTTAAATGGCACAAGAAGTTAAATAGCAGACATCCAGCATAAGCAATAGTATCATGGTTAGAGTGTACGCTTTGCATGTAGTCATTCATGGCTTGAGCCCCACCAAAGGCATTTCCATTTTGTATGTAAAATCAGTGCAAGTTTAATTTATTTGTATATTTATGTAAGAAGTAACTTATATTTCTCAACCAGAGTAGTGTATTAGGCCCAGATGTGAGGTGTCAGTGTACTGAAGTTGTGAAACCCCGAAGTGTCCCATAGACGTAGTCACACAAAATGTAATGCCAGAAAAGCACATAGGGAGATGTCATGGAAGGTAAATGTAAAAGTATAAATGTGTATGTAAATATTCATGTTATATTACACAATGACTGGCCATTAACATACAAAAATGAGTACACTAATTGGCCAGCCCAAACAGAGTGCCTGTTGTAAATCCGAGAGTATGCAAATGGAAAAAGGTCTGGATGCCTGGACTATTTCCATTTGCATACCACCTGCTTGTATTTCCAGTCTGCAGAGATAGCAATGGGAAAATGAAGATCTCCTTGTATTTACAAACATATCTCGCTATGTGCTACGATTTGAAGAACTCGTATAACATAGCAATATATCATAAAAATGCAATGGAGATCCTCCTGTCAACAGAGAAAGGAAGATCTTGTCATTGCCTTTTTAATATATCTCACTATGTTATACGAGTTCATCAACTCATGTAACATACTGAGATATGTTAAAGAAAGCAAATGAGATCCCCCTATCTCCATTGTTACCACTGCACAGCACTGATGTACTGCATAAGTGTGGGAACATGTCCCTTATGCATGTGCAGTACATCAGAAATGGCCAGGATACCGGAAAACTGTGGAAAGGTAGCATGGAGGCATGATGCAATGACATTTTTACGAAAGGTACATATTGTTTTTCTTAAATAATGTCATTGTATAATTGCAATAACCCATGGCTGTGTGTGGACAATGCTGGACCTACCCATGTTTTGCATTGCATGGTCAGGTGGGCATTGCCCTCATGACCAAATCACACCAACAGTGGTTAAAGCCAGTATTACCCATACCCAGCTGTGGGATATCGGTTAAATATAACATTATACATACGATATGCAGAAATGTGCCTTAATCCATTTGTATCCATCATACCTTGTTCTGCCCAGCAACAATAGAGTTAGCCCTTCCAAGTCTCAAACCCAGGATGCTGTCCTCAACAATCACACCAACATACCACTTTACCATCTGACCTGTTAGATGTTACAGTGCTTTAATGAACATATCCTGCATTCGGGTCATTTAACATTAATAACAGTGGTCCAAGTGTTGGACCTATGACCCTGAACATTTTAATCAGAGGAATGTACCAGTACACCAGCTGAGCTTTAGGAATTAATGTTGCTTTTTCAAACATATCATGCAATAAAGGCATACGACATTAGGGGGAAAATGTTGTGGAACCTTTTGTGCATTGGATATAGACATGAGCACACACACGCACACACACACACACACACACACACACACACACACACACATACACACACACACACACACACACACACACATATATATATATATATATATATATATGTGTGTGTGTGTGTGTGTGTGTGTGTGTGTGTCAGATGAAACATATATATGTAAACATACAGTCATAATACAGATATACATATATTAAATATAATGGAAGGAAAACAAAAAAAAAATATATATATATATATATATATATATATATATATATATATATATATATATATATATATATATATATGTGTGTATATATAGCATGCAGTGCAGTTATATCTCCAAACTAGCCCTCCCAACCTGTTAGTGCAAGGAACCAGTACAAAGACTGTAAAGGAGGGGATGGGCCACATATATGGACATAGTTAGAAAATCATTGTTACAAACGAAGATGTGTGACAGCAACAGTGTGTGTTTCAGCCTACAATCACTGAAGGATACAATGATAGGAACATAAATGTCATGTCATGTATTTACTGTCATAAATCCTTGGATCATCACCGTGATTTATCAGACAAATAGAAATAAATTGTGGAACTGAACAAAAGTATGGTCCAAACATCTGGACATTCTGTGGAAAATCTGGCTGTGGAGAGGTATGCAATGAATGTGGACCAAGCCTGATAAAGTGGGGGGACAAAGGCATGAAAATAGGGACAGGTACAAAATACATCAGTAGATAAGCTGAGAACGTTCATGTAGTAACAGTCCTAACATATGTCAACTGAAATATCATAATTCCAGGACTCAACTCCTTCTCATTAGTTACTGACCTCAGTCCCCACATCATCACATTGATGTGTCATGCATACATAACAGTTATGGGGACCAGACCAAAGATACTGGTCACACAACTGGACATCCTATGAATATGTGGACATAACACAATAGTAGGGAAATTACACTGAGCTACAGATCAATGTCCAGACTGCAATCAGACTGACATAACACTACCCAGGTCCAGCTCTGGGGCTTTACACATGCAGTAGCAAACATAATAGGCAGAAGAGGGATGTAATACTAGTGGAACCCAGACACTGGTGTGAAAGTGCATACCCCCAAACAAGTGCACCACAGTGACAGCAACATACCAGTAAGCAAACTGAACATGACATTATAATACAGTGAGAGCTACCATATACTGTTTGCCACTCACACATTACCCCTACATATACTGCCCCACTTCACAGTATACTGGGAATCTGGAGGTGTTACATGACATTTCACAGTCAGCCCCTACAAGCATACAGACCTGATAGACCACCAGCAGCTGTAGTAGCATGCAGAGTCAGATAGGTAAAGGATATATGGCTCTCACAGTTGCTACTCTCCCTACCCAGCCTAAAAAACATAAACACACAACACTGCTACACATCCTTGGCAGTCTTTTCACAATGACCAGGCAGACATACTGTCATATGTGCAGAATTCCACAGAATTATCAGTGTGTGGATGCATAACTCTGGCCACCACTGCATACCATGGCCAGGAGTCTGCCAGGTGATTATCATGCTAACTGGTGTGAATTTTGTAATTAATGATATACCACACCTCTGCACCTCATAGTGCAGGACATCTGGACAATGCATGTCATATGTATGGGACAGGGGGCTAGAAAGGGGGACATATCACACATAATGGTGTTACAAATTGAGACAGTAGCTGCTGTTACATGTATTGTTGTAACATCACATCCCTGAAGTAAATGACGTGTGGAACACCAGTGGATGACAACACGTACTGACTACAATCCTCACATTATCCTACCAACCCCACAAAAACAGATGTTGGTCGAGGAACAGACCAAGCATAATAGGCAAAAATCTGGCCAGTCTGTGGACAACATAACAGCTGAGAGCTATGTCAGAGGCATATCACTGTCAGATGTCAAGTAACCCAGTAAATGCATGTCAAGACAAACCCTGTCAATATTGCAACCCTCTATGTGTATAACAACGCTAATGACATACAAGCTGTACCAAACTCTGGAGCTTTGTCCCCCATGTTGCTGGGCTGTCTCCACATGTCCTGTCCTGTGAGGTATTTCCACTTACTCTCTGTGAAGCTGTAGCCCCCACACCTTTGTAATGTACCCCACACAAGCCAGGTAAATGTGCAAGGCCCACATGAAGGGCATTCCATATGGTGGAACTAGCAGCTGTGTCCAGACCCACAGCGCAATACTATGTGGGCACCTATATAGCTGCATGGCCTTAGCAATACCTGACAGGATAACATCAACTCCCTCAAGGTAGGCTGAATGCTTGTGGTGGACAGCAGCAATACACAAACCACTGATGTGGTCCCTATACTGGCTATACAGGCCAAATCAGGAGCTTGCACCTACCTGGCATCAAGTCCGCCTTTGTCTGATCAAGCATATAAGGTCACAGGTGGAATACTGTAAAGCTAACTATGAGTACAAATTGGAAACATCCACCAAGGCCAATCACAAGGCCATCTTCACATATGTCTGCAATCTCTGAGGCCAAATACCAGCCCACCCTGTAATGGTGAACAATCAGGACTCATATACACATAGCATAGCTATAGGCAACCCGCTGCTGATAGGTTTAGGTCAAACATCACTCACTGGCTCAGCAGCACTATAACTAGATATGCACAACACCCACACCCCTCCCCATATCACCAGTGAGCAGGTACATATTGCCTACTGAAAGGCAACAAATGTATGTATCCATGACAACTGATAACATCCCTGTCTGCATCCTACATAACTCAGGCATGTGTACCCAGCAACATTACACACCATAGTCACAGCAAGGCTTGGCACCATCCACACCACATCCACATGGAAGATGGCCAATGTAATCCTTCAACACAGACATGAATGGAAGTACAGGAATAGGAAATTAAGTAGGCCACATTGGGGGGAATATGACACCTCAGGGCCAGCAGTGCAATGCAAGTAGATACAGCGCAAATACGTCACAGGGGTATGGTGTGGTTGTGAGTATTGGCTACTGCCATTTAATGAAGATGTGCAGGTTCTGTACATATGGTTCCAAATGTATCAGGTCCTGTGATGTGTCTCCCTTGTAATGTCTCCCAGGTGCAATGTCACATCAGCAAAGTTCAACATTCTCAGTGGCTCAGACAAATAAAATCATAGAACTCATACTACACAACCATGCCATAATGTTCATCTGGAGCCAGCAACATCTGCAGGAGAGGAATGGCCTGTGGGTCAACCTTGTCCACAGGGTAAATGATGTTGGCCTGCATGCATATTCATATCAGCAAGTCTGGCACTATGAAAGTGACCTCATATGCCATGCATGGTAAAGCGGTGTTGCAGTGACCAGGGACTGAACAGCCACAGGTATGGGCTTGGCATTGCAGCCCCACTGACACCCATTGGGGAGCTGCACAGGTACAATGGGGCACCCATCCCAGTACATTAGAGTACAGACCCCCCACATACTGGAGGTGGTAGGCACCCAGACAATGGACGAGGAGCATGCAGGTAAAGCCCCAGTGTAGCAGACATACTTGTAATTGTAGACTATCTACATACATGTGTCAGGTTAGATTGCAGTTGTGGATGGATTTTTCTAATGCACAGATGTGCACATCTATGGTGAAGGACAGCAAATTGTGTAGTATTGGGGGTTGTACTGTACATGTGCACACATACTGCATCCATCCTGTACCAATGCCACTTGTGGGTCTGCTGACCATACTCCCCTCACACAACTACCTAGGTCCCTCCTGTCTGCATGTTGGATGGTAGACTGCAGCTGGTGAGTATGCAATTGTATTGTTGTGGTCTGCCAATACCCCAGGCATGTGAAGGCCATGCAGTGTACCATGCATACAATTGTCACTCATAGCCATATCGCTTTATGTGCATGTTCACCTGTGTTGGGGTCAACTGCATTGCATCACGTTGGTCACCACAGAGGCCTATCTGATGAGAATGTATCATCCCTGTATCATAACATACAGCTTGTCAGTGCAAGTCTTCCTGACAGAGAGCAACACAATGGTTGGACAAACAGCCTATGGTAGGGACATGTGTGAAACATTACTGTCATATAGTGGATATAAACAGTGTACACACCCCAGTTAAGGTGTCAGGTGTTTGTGATGTCTATACAAACTGAGACCACAATATGTCAGTACTCATCTTTTCAAAACTGTAATGTGACATATAACATTAACAAATCCCTGTACAAACAATCAATCTGGTGACCACCAAATATGGATTATACAAACCCCACAATATGCTGGATGCATATGTGTGCACACCCTTCAAATAATATGTCATTGCAGCAGCTTATAATTTGCTGACAGCATACAGTCTGCTTGGGTACACACCAGTCATCAAGTAAGGGCACTCTGACTAACACCATCTGCTGTCCTATTGGGATAACCATGACATATGCTCAGTTGCCTGCAACAGCCATGACTTGCAGACATTGTACAAAGCAGCAAAGGGATCTCATATTTGAAAGCTATCAGTCAAGAGTAGGGTACAAAAAAATTACCACAGCAGTGCATACACCATGGAACACAGTGGAGACAGTTGTCAAAAGGTGGCATGAATCTGGGACAATAGTGCCGTTGACAAGAACCTGATGTTCCTACAACAATGATGACAACACATGTCAAGACCTGGCCAAGGAGGTTGCCAGGGGACATACAGCAACATCAAGGGAGTTGAAGGAACCTCTTTCTAGTACTGGTTTTCTGTACTACCTGTGAGAACACTCTCCCATATGCTGCATATGTCTGGCCTATGGGCTAGGGTCAGAAGATGGAAGCATTTCCACACACCAAAAACAACCAGGGGTGGATACAAATTGTAATTCAGCACATCATGTCTCCCAAAGGCAGGTATGAAAATGTGTTATGGTGTAATGAGACCAAGGATCAACCTCACAGGCACAATACCAACAAGTATGTGTGGTGCACAAGCAACACCTCTCATAACCTGAACACCAACATCCCCATAGTAAATCACACTGGTGGCAGTGACCTGCTGTGTGGCTGCTGTTCCACAGACAGAACAGGGCCAATAGTAACCATGGTGGGAATACTGAACATTTCCTAATAACAACACCCAATTCTGCTCAAAATCCATCAGACATCTGTAAGAACACTGAGGATGAGGAGGTGTGTCAGCCTTCAACATGACAAAGAACTGCAGGATACATCCAAAGCTACCTAAGAATGGCACCACCTGAACACAAACATGGGTATAGATTGGCCCAGCCAGATCCTAGACCTACACCAGATAAAAAACCCAAGTGAGACCTGATGAGAGCTTTACACATGAGCTGCCCTTGGATTCTGATATAATTGGGTGACCTTGGCATGGAAGAGTGGCCAAATAATGCCAAGTCAGGATGTGCCACAAGAAGAGTGAATGCTGTTAGCCACTTACAAGGTGATTCAACAACTTATCATTTTAAGGGTGTGCACAGATATGCAATCAACATATTGTACATATTGCAGTCATCACATTTTACACATATCACGTGTTTGTTTATCAATTGGATTGCACAGGTCATATGTCAAATGGAAGGTGGGTGACATATTTGAATGCATTATTGTGGTTTCATCCTCTGTATAACAAGAACATGGCATGTTAACAGGGTTGTGTACACTTATCATATCCACTGTAAGCTTACAAGGCTGGTGGTGTAACAGGGATTGTGTGACCATAAATTAACTGCTTGTTTACAGATCTGACACTCACATGTATGTCATTAATCAGTGATGTCACTCCTCAGATCATCCCATGTATGTCTAAGAGAAACACAGGGATTATGAGAAATAGAGCAGACATATGAGCCAGACCACTACACATACAGTTGTGAGGTATGTTCTGTAGTACTTGCCACTGTGCTATACAGGTGGACAGTAATGATGTGTACATGGCTGTAGTCTGTGCTGGGCAACAGCTATCACAAACTAACATTAATCACGTATCCCAGAGCTCTATATTGTCAGTTACATGTTGTATAACTGGCTGCAATGCACAATGTTCACAGCCGTGTGTCATGCATGTCACCATGTGGGTAATGTGTGGTCTGTGTAACAGATTTGTGCCACGTCACCTGTAAGTGTGTGTGTGTGTGTGTGTGTGTGTGTGTGTGTGTGTGTGTGTGTGTGTGTGTGTGTGTGTGTGTGTGTGTGTGTGTGTGTGTATACCAGCCAACATCAAAGTGCAGTTATTAATGTACATTTGTTGTCTTCCTCTCACAGGTGGCGATGGGGTCTGGGTTCCCCCCTTTTGAAACAATGTCAATATCTCTGCAGACTCTGCCAATAATGATAGGAATACTGAGGGGGGGTTCCTATTAGAAGACCGAAGATGCATTCATTCAAATGCGACTTGGTCGAACTTAAAAGACTGAAATGGCAAAATATCAAAGCGTCTTTTAAGTGAATTCTTTCCGTGGGAAAGAATTCACTTGGCCACTTTATTACTTTGCCATTTTCGGCACTGTAGTGCAGTCTCGGAGTTGGTATATTTAAGTATGGGGGTTGTGGGGGTGAAGACCCCCCCCACATAATGTAATGTTTAAAGTGTTTTTTTTATTTATTTATTTTTTTTGTTGGAACAGTGATGTTCTGACAGTTTGACATTGTAAGCTTTCACTTACATAGGGTTGATTAATCACCGTTTGCTTTTTTATGCATTCAGTAATCTAATATAGACCCTACTGAGGTACAGGTGTGGTTGTCAGGGGCTGAATTTGTGCCATTAGTTGGCATCCCACTCTTGTGCACACCATCACTGCACACAGTGACGATGCCCATGCATGCCCTGTCACCAGTTGTCACAGATAATGGACAATTGGCAGGTGGTGGCATTGAACATGGGAAGGTGTGAGTGTGGATACTGGCCATAGCCAGAGTGCAGCCATAGTCCCACACAGGTGGATGGACAGGGGTGCTTGCAGGAAGAATGCTACTTGCTGGGCCACTGTTGCAAGTGCCATAGGAGTTATCAGACATGTGTTCCAGGCTGTCATAGATGCACAGGCACATCGTGAATGCCATAACACACAAATACTCAGGGTGGTGGATGAAACTCTCCCTGATGAACGTGGTGACGTTCATGACCTTGTTGGGTCCACACGTCAAAAGACTGAGGTGTGGCTCCAACCACAAACTAATCACCTTGGGAATCCACATCCCTCCCACCCCCCTGCAAAGGTAACTACCATGAAAAACACCTCCAAAGCTAACCTTGGCTCCTTAAAACAGAGGTGGCTAAGTTCATGGCACCCATGCAAATGGAGAATAGTTGCATGACCACCAGATCATACACCAATGCACTGTATGAACACATACACATATGCACAGATCTCACCATGACCAATAGAACCAAGATGTTGTCCTCCAAATCATGAAGCCAATGTGATGGTCCCCTGCCATACACATACCTGACAACAGAACAAATAAACTGATGCGGAAAAAGGTGAAGTCCCAAAACTGGAACAACTCCCTTATTGGCCTCAATAAAAGGTTGCAATCACTCATCAAATCCTCTAAAGATAGCTATGAAAACAGAACTGCAGTGGATAGGAAAAACAAACACAAGGCCTTTAATAGTTATGTGGATAATCTCCAAGCCATTACCCAGATGTGCTCTGAGCTACTGCACAATGGTACCTCCTATACTGAGCCAACAGATATTGCTAATATACTCTCTGATAGATTCAATGCCAACCTGACCCCCTCTCACCCCCACAAAGGACCAATTACAATACCAGTAGATTGCCAGAACACCCAGTATTACTGCTGCACAAGTTAAAATAGCACTGTCCATGGCCAGGAATACATCTTCTTTGGGAACTGAGAATATCTCTGGCTGTGTTGCACATGAACTACATAGTGACCTGGCACTACATCTGTGTGCCCTGTTCAATCACAGCCTCACCTCAGGATTTGTGCCTACTAAATGGTGCACTGCTACAATCATCCCTCTCTACAAAGTAGGTGTGACGACAGACCTGGAGAACTATCACTCCATTAGCCTGATGGGTCTGATACGCAAAGCTATGAACACATCATCATGGACATACTAAACAAGGATATAGGGGATCTCCAAAGTCTGGATCCCATACAGTTTGGTTTTGTGGAGGGTAGATCATGCCTCGTCAACCTGGTCAACTTCTTTGAGTCAGTCACCAGAGCTGTGGATGATTTCAAGGTGGTCATATAGGCAACCTTGCTCTGGCCAAGGCCTTTGATACCATTCCTCACTCTGGAATCAAAGAAAACCCAATAAGGTAGGAATCAACCCATATATCACTAGGCGGGTTGCAAATTGGCTCACAGATAGACCCACAGTGTGAAAGTAGCTGACTCCAAGTCAGACTGATGACCAGTCATGAGTGGAGTCCCACAGTGTTCGGTCCCAAGTCCTCCCCTGTTTTGTACAGGTACCATATATATGCCTGTGTGTGTGTGTGTGTGTGTGTGTGTGTGTGTGTGTGTGTGTGTGTGTGTGTGTGTGTGTGTGTGTGTTGAAACATATTTATGGAAACACACACACACACACACACACACACACACACACACACACATATATATATATATATATATATATATATATATATATATATATATATATATATATATATATATATATATATATATATATATATATAGATACATAAAATCATTCTAAGGGGATCCAGTATTTGTCTGCCTGGGATTATATGAATAACAGACTTGGATGTATTGCCAGAGATGGCCTACATCTGTCACCCCTGGGCTACTGGTTACTGGCCAAGGCTCTTGACACCGCTATAGTGCCTTTTGTTGGCAGTTTTCCAAATACCAAATTACCACCATAACAGCTGCAAACAAATGCAATCTGAAAGTCATGCTGCTCAGCACTATAATTCTAAATCTCAAAATCACTCATTCGAATCACTCCTTAAAATGGAGAACATCAACATTGTGCTGTAACAGATACTTGGTTCAAGGCAGCAGAAAGCACCCCTGGACTACCAGGCTATAACTCATTCCAAAACTTTCAGCCACAGAACTTGGACCAAAGCTCCAAAGGTGGTGGTGTTTCCATATTCATAAAGGATGTGCACCTCCAGACTGGTAACCCAACATAATGCTGA